>NW_006399861.1:10823766-10844845 GCF_000299155.1 Elephantulus edwardii
TTTCTTAGTTCAGGCTCTGTATTCTCTTTGTCGCTGTAGAGAAATTCAACTGATTTTTGTGTGTTGAGTTTGTATCCTTGCTAAATTGGTCCACTGTGCCCAATAGTTTTCTTGTTGAGTCTTTAGGGTTTTCTAAGTATACTATCATGTCATCCACATAGAGGGATAATTTTTCCTCCTCTTTGGCAATTTGGATACCTTTTATTCCCTTCTCTTACCTTATTGCAATCACTAAGACTTCCAAAACAATATTAAATAAGAGAGGTTATAGTGGGCATCCTTGCCTAGTTCCTGTTTTTAAAGGGAATGCCTTTATCCTCTCTCCGTTGAGAACAATGTTGGCTCTTGGGTTTTCATAAATACTTTTTACTATGTTGAAGAAATTCCCCTCTAATCCTATTTTGTTAAGTGTTTTAATCAGGAAAGGGTGTTGGATTTTGTCAAAGGCCTTTTCTGCATCAATTGATAGGATCATGTGGTTCTTGTTCTTTGCCTTGTTAATGTGATTAATTACATTAATTGTTTTCCCTATGTTGAACCGTCCTTGAATACCTGTTATGAATCCCGCTTGGTCATGGTGAATTATTTCTTTGATGTACCGCTGGATTCTATTTGCCAGTATTTTATTCAGAATTTTTGCATCAATCTTCATGAGAGATATTGGCGTATAGTTTTCTATTTTGGTGGTGTCTTTTCCTGGCTTTGGTATCAAAGATATGTTTGCTGTATAGAATTAATCTGGGAGGATTCCATCTTCTTCTATTTTCTGAAATAATTTATGTTGAATTGGTAACAATTCTTCTCTGAATGTTTGATAAAATTCACTTGTAAAACCATCTGGTTCAGGGCTTTTTTTGGTTCGAAGTTGTAGATTCCATAAACTTTTGTCATTATATCCTTGTCTGAGATTTTTCTTTTTTTCTTTCCCAGTCAATAGGTTGTATTTTCACCTTATTGGTAAATGGTTTTGATGTGCACAGGGACTTAATCTTTGGGAGGTTCTATTTATTGATGCTATCCTCTCGTGATTGTGCATTTCTGGATGGATTTGGCAGTCTCTTCATACCATAGGCTAGGCCTTCTAAGTTTGGTCCCATTTTGTCTCTTATCTTTCTGGTTTGGGGCTTTACACCTAGCTCTCTGATCCACCTTAAGTAGACTTTTGTGTATGGTGTGAAATTTGCATCCTGCTTTAGCATTGTGCAGGTAGAAGTCCAGTTTTTCTTTGTTTTTGGTTTGGGGGGGTGTATGTGTACAAAAAATTTATTACATCATTATACAGGTTGGCATTATCTTAGATGAGATTCCTCAGAATAATTATCAATCTAAATAGAGTACAGAAAGACTGTTTTAATTAGAACTTTCTGTCTAAATACAACCTCCCTTTTTGAACTTCTATTTGCCATAAATGAAAACATTTAATATTACTGATATATTTACAAAGTTTGAAAGAAACACAAACATATAAAAGGATTCCATTACTGTTTTCTATACCAGATAAAATAAAATGTAATCCCGTCACCCCCCCCAAAATAATTTATCAATAACACTGTGTTTTAATAGTTAAACTTAGGGATAGTTTAATTTTTATTTTGCTGAGTAATATAAAAATGCATTAAACAGTCTTTGCCTGGAATTAACAGTAGACACTTCATTATCATTCATATTCTGCTTACTTGTAACATAACCCTCATATGTAGACGTCCAGTTTTACCAACATTATTTGTTGAAGAGGTTGTCATGTCCCCATTTCGTAGGCTTTCTTTCCTTGTCAGGCACCAGCTGGCTGTAGGAAGATAAGTTAATTTATAGGTTCTCAACTTGGTTTCATAATCTATATGTTTGTCATTGTACTGATACCATGATGTTTTGGTTATTACATCTGTGTAATATGTTTGGAGATCCCACTTGATTTTTGTTTTTCAGAAGTGCTTTACTTATTCAGGATCTCTCTCCTTTTTGAATAAACATGCCAATTGCCTTTTTTATCTCTTTGAAAAAATGAATTTGATATCTGCATTGGGATTGCATTAAATATGTAGATTGCTTTTTGTAGGGTTGTCATTTTCACCTCATTAAGTTTTCCTCTCTGTGAACAGGGAACATTTTGGATCTCTTATTGTTTCTCAAGGTAGTGTTTTGTAGTTTTCTTTATAAAGATCTTTTGTATCTGTAGTTAGGCTTACTCTAGTTAGGTATCTCTGTTTGTGGTTGACTATTCCCTTCAAAAACAAAGGTGATCCAACAGAGTGTGGAAATTGTCTAATATCACTAATATCACAGTCAAGTAAAATCCTTCTGAAGATTATAAAATAAAAACAAGCAAACCCAAAACTAAACTATGGTGTAGTGACAAAGAACTTCCGGAGATACAAGCTGGATTTAGAAGAGGCCATGGCACTAGGAACATCATTGCCCATGTCAGATGGAGCTTGGCTGAAAGTAAAGAGTACCAGAAGAATGTGTATTTGTGTATTATTGACTGTGCAAAGGCTTTTGAGTGTGTGGATCACAGGAAATTGTGGCTAACCTTGAGAATAAAGGGAATTTCAGAATATTTGATTGTGCTCATGCAAAACCTTAACTTAGATCAGGAAGCAGTCATCAAAACGGCAAGGAAATAGTGCATAATTAAAAATTAAGAAAGGAGTATATCAGGGATGTGTCCTTTCTCCACTTTTTAAATCTATATACAGAATAGATTTTCCAGGAGGTTGGACTTTATGAGAGGAACGTGGTATTGGAGTTGGGGGAAGACTCATCAACAACCTGGATTATGCAAATGACATAACCTTGCTTGCTGAAATTGAGAAGGACCTGAAGGGTTGGCCGCAGAAAGTCAAAAAATGTAGTGCTCAATGTTAATTGCAGCTCAATGTCAAGAAAACAAGGATACTTACCACTGGGCCCATTGACAGCACCATGATAAATGGAGAAGAGATTGAGAGTGTAAACAATTTCATCTTGCTCAAATCCACAGTCAGTTCTTGGCAGCAGCAGTAGGAAATCAAAAGATTAATTTAATTGGGAAAATATGCTGTCAAGGACTTCTCCAGAGTGCTGAAGACAAATTATATCCGTTTAGAGACCAAAGTGTACCTGATCCAGGCCGTGGTCTTCTCAACTACTTGCTATGTATTGGAGAGCTGGACAATGACTAAGGATGACAGATGAAGAATTAATGCCTTTGAGTTGTGGTGCTGGAAAAGAGTATGAAATATACCATGGACTGTCAAGAGACTAAACAAACATATCCTGGAGAGGGTGAAACTAGGTTGCTCCTCAGAGGCAAGGATTGTGAAGCTCCCTCTCACATACTTTGGGCATGTTTCCAGGAGGAAACCAGTGCTTGGAGATTCATGTTTGGAAGAGTGGAGGAAGAACAGCACAGGAGAGGAAGACCCTGGATTAACACAGTAACTGGAGCAACAGGTTTAGGTATGTCAGAGACAGTGAGATTAGCTCAAGATAAAGTGAGATTCAGGGCTATTGTTTATAGGGTCACTGTGAGTTGCAATTGACTAAATGACACCTAACAACAACATTCCAAATGGTATTGCTTTCTTAGGTTCCTTCTCTGTGTCTCCTTTGTTACTGTAGAGGAATCCCAATGATTTTTGTATAATGATCTTGTATCCTGCCACTCTACTAAATTTGTCTACTAGATTTAACCATTTTTCTGTTGAGTCTTTGGAGTTTTCTATGTGCACTATCATATCGTCTGCATATAGTGATAGTTTTACTGCCTATTTGCCATTCTGGGTGCCTTTTATTTTCTTCTCTTGTCATATAGCCCTAACAAGTACTTACAATACAATTTTGAAGAGTGGTGAAAGTGGGCATGTTTGTCTGGTCCCTGTTTGCAAGTATAGTGTCTTTCTCCACTGAGAATGATATTAGCTCTTGGGTTTGTATAAATACTTTCACTTTGAGGAAATGCCAATCTACTTCTATTCTGCTGAGTGTTTTAATTGGGAAGGAAATTCCTTTCTTTTCCTATTTTTGCTGAGCATTTTAATTAGGAAGGGGTGTTGGATTTTGGTCTTTTCTGGATCAATTAACAGGATCATGTGGTTCTTGTTCTTTGCTTTGTTAATGTAATTAATTATGTTGATTGTGTTCCTTATGTTGAAATATAGTTTCATACCTGTTATGAATTTTACTTGGTCATGAAGAATTATTTTATAGCAAAGGTGAAGCGGCATGCCATGCTTGGCTTGTATCAGTCATTGTTCATCCTGTGAGACTGATAAGTCTCCTGTTGTAGTTTGTAATGTATCAGGCAAGAACTTAAATGCTAGCAGCTTGGACTCACATCTGCTTCTCAGGAGAAAGCTATACTGTCTCCTCTTATAAAGATTTATAGCCTTAAAAGCCTAATTATGAGTTGGATTTGGTTTGAGATTTGGGAGCTTGAAAAGTGAAAACAAGGTTCAAAGCCTTGCACTGCTTCTAGGCTGGAACTGAGAGAATCTCCACGGCCCAGGCTTAAGTGTGGCACTGCTGCCAGGAGCAAGACTGTGCATGTCTGTGAAGAGTGAATGTACTGTTTCTCTCAGAGCACTTTATCTGCTTTTTTTTCTAGTTCAAATTGAAAATATCTTTGTAATTTTTTTTCCCCTTTAAAATCACTACCCAGAGACAGCCAACATACCCACAAGGGCTTTCTCCCATAAACACCCTATGTGCAGAGCAGTCACACAGACTCAGAGCAGGGTCCAGCTCCCTGAGAAACAGTGTCAGAGGCATTATACTGTGAAGCTCTCCCTGGCACAAGTCTTCGGACACCCATATGAAAGGTTTTGCTGTGGTTGGCAGAATTGGCTCCCTGAGGAGCAAGGGGGGGGGGCACCAGTCATCTGTGCTGCCTACCTCCTGGTGCACAGGCTGCATACTGACCTGAGCCTAGAGGCATGCACCAGAGGTTGCACATAGCAATGGACTTCCCACAGCCACAGGCAGACCTCAGATCTGTCTTCTCTCAGTTATGACCCAGAGGAACAGAGGCAGGTGCCAACAGATATTATGTCCCAAAAATATTCTGAACCCTGCTCTTTCTTTCAATCTCCAGTTCATCCCAGGTTAAATTAGTTAGGGACTTGCCTTTGTGATTTACCATTTACCATTTTCCTTTTTCAACTAGTTTTAAATACCTTGAAGCTATGTGTCCATTTTAAAGGGTCTTCTCCATCCTGGGCAGCTTGTCCTTAGCTCTGCTGCTCCTGAGCCCCTCCCTTTGGCAGGCAGAACAGATCCTGGCCGAGTTCCAGCTGCAGGAAGAGGACCTGAAGAAGGTTATGAGGAGGATGCAGAAGGAGATGGACCGTGGCTTGAGATTGGAGACTCACGAGGAGGCCAGTGTGAAGATGCTGCCCACCTATGTGCGCTCCACACAGGAAGGCTCAGGTGCCCTGGCCAGGATGAGTGGAGGGACAGGAGTGTGGAGAGGAGGAGCAAGGCCAGGAAGCAGGAAGAGCAGTGGAAGGACAGAGGAGCAGGATAGAAAACAGGAGTGGGAAGCAGAGGTGGAAGCACTGGGGCAGGGCAGGCAGAAGGATGAAGCAAAGACAGGGGCACAAGGCAGGTTATAGGAACAGAGTGCAGAAATAAGGAGCAGAGACAGGGTGGGTGGGCCTACACAGGGAAAAGGCAGAGGAACGGAGACCAGAGAGAGGCACAACTATGAAGAGACAGGGACAGGCTATAGACATGGCAAAGGAACAAGGCTCAGGGATAGGGCAAGAGACTGAGGATTTGGGATGAGGTGGAGAGCTGAAAAGAGTGGAAACAAGAGCAGAAGAATGGGGTAGTGGAGGATAGTGGAGGGACTGAGACAGGAATAGAGGGATAAGGGTTGAGGGAATGGGGTGGAGAGAGGATACAGGGATAAGATGGAGATTGAGGGGTGGCATGAAGGAACAGAGGTGTGAATATGAGACATAGGGACAGTGGCAGAGGAGCAGGGTACAGGAAAGGCGGCAGAGATAGGGTGCAGGGGTGTAGTGAAGGCACAAAGAATGGGAGGGTGGATGAAAGGATGGAGAAAGAGGACTGAGGAGGATGGATTGGGGATGAAAGAGTGGAGATAGAGGATTAGGGAGGAGGGATGCGGTGAAGAAATGGGCAGTAGAGGGATGAGGGTGGAAGCACAGGACACAGACACAGAAAAGAAAGATGAGGATGGAGGGACAGGGGTAGAGAAAGGGGAACAAGGCCTAGTGAGAGAAATGGAGGGGGAGGTCAGGGATGGAGGAATGGAGACAAGGGATGAGGTGTAGGATAGATGTATAGAGTCAGGGCACAGGTACAGCTTCCCATCCCGGGAACAGGTACTCTAACCAGAACCTAGCAGACAGAAGAGTCTTCAGCCCTTCCCTTATCACTTTGGTGTGTCACCCAGCAAAAGGATTGTCCCAGACTGTTATGAGTGGATGATGAAGTACCAGTATGTTGGGTCCTGATTTGTGCAATGCCTTGGCCCTCTGGGCTGGTCCCCAAGCCTTGGCTTACTTTGAGTGTCCTGGCAGAGCCGGCTCTTGTCGCGCTGGCAAGCCCTGGTTGTTCAGGGTGGAAACAGCTCAGCCCCTAAGATAAGCCTCCTCAGTCCTCAGGAGTCCTCGCTAGGTGTCTAGCTGGTTCATGTAACTCTTGTTCCAGATAGTTAACACAGAGGTTCCCCAGACTTCTGAACTCAGAGATCTTGTGCAGCTGTGCTATGCCCTTCCTGAGCTTCCCTCCCCTCCCACCATCTCCCTTCCTTCCCCACCTTGGACCTTGCGGTTGGCTGCCCAGATACCCCTTCAGCAGGCTGACAGATTTCTCCCTGGGCTGCAGAAGTTGGGGACTTTCTCTCCGTGGACCTGGGAGGCACCAACTTCAGAGTGATGCTAGTGAAGGTGGGAGAAGGTGAGGCAGGGCAGTGGAGTGTCAAGACCAAGCACCAGATGTACTCCATCCCCGAGGATGCCATGACAGGCACGGCAGAGATGGTGAGCAGGGTGGGCAGTTGTGGGCTTAACCCTGGGGCATGGAGTGGGAGGAGAACCCCGACCTCAGAAGGAGCTGAGAGGGCTCAGTTTTACCACTCTCAGGCATAGATGACCTATTCCCAGGGCCAGCCTCTCACCTCCAGCAGGTTGAGGAGGGGCATAGTGACAGGAACAAACTCCTACCCAATTCTCAGAATAAGCCCCTTAGAACATGTTTAGAAAGTGCTAGAACAGCTAAGCAAAGACACAGAGTCTTTGCTTGGAATCAGTCTGTGCAAGTGTGTGGTCATGATGAGGAAGGGAGACTAAGCAGACTGGTGTGAGCCCTGAGGAAAGGCATGCATTGGGGGTGAACAGTTGGAGCCCAGGCCTCCTGAGAGAGGGCACAGGGTCCAGGGCGAATGGCGCTGCTCACACCAGCAGTCTGCTGTCTGTCCAAGGACCATGAGAGAATTAATGCTGCTTCCAGAATGATTCTGTCTATACGCAGAACATTTAATGCATGCTCAGTTCCATGGACAGACCCACGGGGGATGTCAGGAGAAGTTGGTCCTCAGTGTGGTCAGGACAGGGCAGCAGTGAATCTGGGAGTGTCAAAGGAAACAGTGAGCTGGAGACAGAAATTGCAGGCTGGCCCTGACTGGGTCCAGCTGGGTGGGGCTAGCCTGATAGGACCCTGGCAGCAGTAGGGAAGGTCAGGGCTACTCAGGAGAGACGGCCCATGGGCAGGCCTGGCATTCAGTGGCAGCCATGGAAGGAATGACTTTGTGGGACCTGATAGTTGAGCACAGAGGCCCCAGTATAATCGTCTCCTGCTGGTACATCTTCTCTGGTAAGATCAGCACTTTGCTGGAAGTTCAACAAGATGTGTCTCTTGCAGCTCTTTGACTACATCTCCGAGTGCATATCTGACTTCCTGGACAAACATCAGATGAAGCACAAGAAGCTGCCTTTGGGCTTCACCTTTTCCTTTCCTGTGAGGCATGAAGACATCGACAAGGTGGGGCTGTGTTGCAGTGTAGGGCAGAAAAGAGAGTCAGGCTGCTGAGACCCTGAGGATGGGTTGGTGGGTGAGTGCCAGAGAAGTACACATGATGAGTAACTTCCTGAGGCCAAGGGGCAGTGCTAGAACTCAGAATCAGCAAGACTGGTCTGGCATCCGTAATTTCATCTCGGTGCTACCCAAGACCCATAAAACAAACCCTTTTACCAGAGTCAATTTAAGTCTGGACCTTATCTTTGCTCTGGAATGTGGTTTTTGTTTTACTGTCCAGGAATGTCTCCTTCCACAACCATTTTTAAATCATCTGCAACCAAAACCACGCAAAAATACGAGATATTTAAGGAGAATTCTTTCCCATCACTTGTACAATTATTTGACTACTCTAAGCCTCAGTTTCCCCAACTGTACAGCAGGGCTTCATGCCCCTGTGGTCAGCTCCCTGACACTTCATCCCAATCCATGAGCCAGAGCCTGCTGAAACGACCTTCTCCCTACCTCCGCACCCTCTGACATTTGTCAGCAGCAATCTCTGAGAGTCTTGCTCATTCTACAGGGCATCCTTCTCAACTGGACCAAGGGCTTCAAGGCATCTGGAGCAGAAGGGAACAACATTGTGGGGCTTCTAAGAGATGCCATCAAACGGAGAGGGGTGAGATGGCACGTTCTCCCATACCTTCCCTAGCCACTACAGCCTCTCCCCTGGCCCCTCACCTCGCCTTTAGGTCAGGATCCAAGGCGGGCCAGGCTACCTTTCTTGGCTGGATGACACAGAGGAGGCCTAAGATGGCTTCCCTGCCCCACTTCTGCCGCTGTGCTCCTTGGCAGGACTTCGAGATGGATGTGGTTGCAATGGTGAACGACACTGTGGCCACCATGATCTCCTGTTACTATGAAGACCACCGGTGTGAGGTTGGCATGATTGTAGGTAAGCCTCCTCACCACCCACCAAGGCTACAGTCACACCCCATCACAGAAGACTGGGGGTTGGGGGGGGTGCATGCTCGTGCTCAAGGTAGGCTGCACAGAGCAGGCTCCTAAGGTCAGAGACCTCCACCATGCCCTACCCCAGGCTGTGCAGTGTAAGTGTAAAGACTCAGCCTTCAGTGATTATCAGGGCAGGGTCTAGGTGCTGTTCACAAGCCCAGCAGGGAACAGGTCACAGAGAGTACGGGTTCAGTGCGGGGGCTGTATGAGTGCAGCTGTTTGCTGTATGGAAGCATTTCCCATGGAAGAACTACCACATCACACTGACCTGTCAGCTGCCTGTCCACCATGTGCATCATGACTGGTGAAATGCTTGAAATCATTCAAGCTTTGCATACTTGTCCAAGTGGAAAAGGGACACCATCCTTCCTGGATTGTGTCCTGGTTAGCCCAGGCTCCTTGCCTTGTTGGTATGAGATAGGTGCTGACTCCTGCCTTTCCCAGGCGTTTCTGAGGTCACCATCACATGTCTATGTTTACTCTCAGAGCCCTGTGCAAGAAGAGTTGTTTGTGGACCACAGGCAGGCCTGTGGTTACATAAAGTCAGCCAGTGATGACAATATTTTCTTCTATGGGCCATTTAGAGGCAATTTTAAAATGTTAAGTTTTATGCTCTTGGAATCTGAGCCCTAGCTATATCCTCTTCCAAAAACAAAGGTCATTTTGTACATATGTATGTGTGTTTAAAAAAACAAAACATTGCCATCAAGTCAACTGTGACTCATAGCAACTCTCCTGGACACAGTAGAACTACTCCAATAAGGTTCCTAGCCCATAATCCTCATGGAAGCACACTGTCATTTCTTTCTTTGGAGGAGTGTCAAAGAAGTTAGCAGTTTCAAACTTGGCTTAGCCAAGTGCATAACCACAATATCACCAGAGATTCTCTCTCTCTCTCTCTCTCTCTCTCTCTCTCACACACACACACACACACACACACACACACTCACTCACTCACTCACAGAGAGAGAGAGAGAGAGAGAGCTGTGAAAGCAGAACCTGATGGGACTTCCTTATTTTTCCAGGTCTTACAAATTCTCTATCATTAGCAGGATGCAGTCTTACCACTTTAATGTTGCTCATTTTATTAGAAATACTTGAATTCTCTCCCTCTTTCCCCCTCATACAGATTCCAGGTTGTGCCATTTTTAAATACACACACATGCACATAATAGAAATTTCAGCCTGATCTTTGTTGCTATTCTTGTTTTTTACATCTTTTCTTTTCCTTCTACCTTTGAGATGATGAAAAGTTCATCTTTAAGACCAACATCTAAACAGCTCTTCCAGGAATCCCTGGCTGTACTCTCCCTGTACCCCTTTCTGCTATGATTTCTTGAAACACCCAAACAAGTGTATCTCCCCAAGAATTTTGATGTGATCTCTTGCTGGGCCAGGCTCTTTGCTGTACCCAAGCAAACTCCCTTAGAACAGTAGAACAGAGACAGCAAAGAGGTGGCCAAGGTATGCAGATATCTCTCAAATAACAGTGTTCCACCTGTGGCAACACCCCTTCCAATTCTTGATGTGCTCACATGCAACCAGGCTTCTGCAGGCACATGGGTTTGCAGAGCCTGATGCTTTCCTGGCTGTGCTATGCATGTAATCCTGCAGAAGCCACCGCTTAGAAGGGCCTCAGACTTGGCTTGGTGTTCTTCACCCACCCTTTTGAAATTCTTAAATTTTGAAACAATGTCCCATATTTTCATCTTGTTCTGGGCCCATGCTGCTTGAAATGACCACTGAGTGCTTCCTGAAGACCCATGCTGTGTCTTGCTCACTTTGAGGTGCCTCCAAGCACATGCCTGGGATAGAGAAATTCAGATGTGTGTATGGACAGGTTTGGAAGCCAGGGTGATGTATAAAGGAGATATAATCATATTAACTTCATAAGTTATTCTAATTGGCAACACCCTCTGACACTCATTTTTTACCTCAATTTTCCTAACACCTCAATTAACAGGTGAGGATATTAAAAGGTCATCCTCTGAGGAAGAGGAAATACCCTAGAGAGATGGTGTCCACACATAAATCCAGGCCTTCTAATACCCGGGAAGCATTTCTCCATCGGTCAAGCCGTCATAGGGAGCATCTTCATATAGGCAGATGGGGCACAGAATGATGGGTTACAAAGGGGGTTGAGAGGACACCAAGCTGAAGTGACTCCTGGAAGCCAGGCCCAGGGCCTGGACATAGTGTCTACCCTGGAGATGCAGGGTTCCAGGTAAGTAGCCCTCCCCATCAGGTACACTGCCCTCACCCTACTCCGGATGACCAGCAGAGCCATGACTGCCCAGTTGGGACTTGATGTGGTCACATCCACAGGCACAGGCTGCAATGCCTGCTACATGGAGGAGATGCAGAACGTGGAGCTAGTGGAGGGGAACGAGGGCCGCATGTGTGTCAACACCGAATGGGGTGCCTTTGGGGACTCCGGCGAGCTTGATGAGTTCCTGCTGGAATATGACCGTGTGGTGGATGAGACCTCCATGAACCCTGGTCAGCAGCTGTAAGGATCAATCCCACCCCACCCCTCCACTTCAGTGTCTGGACAGGCCTTTGGGTAGCTTGCAGGGCAAATGGAAACCCTCACCACTGCCAAATAATGATTGGTTTTTAAACAGCTTGGGGCAGAAAGCAAATTAACAATGTTGTGTGAGCTCTCTTGACATCCTTTCTGCTGATCCCCTGGCTTCAAGCTTAGATAATCCTCTTCCTAGGATCCCACTGGCCATTTGCATGGTAAAGTCTCCAAGAGACCCACAACAGAGTGTAATTGTGTTTTTAACCCAGATTTCCTCAAAATAAGTGTCTGCCTACAGTCACAAATTGAATAATACTGTGAAACGTTATGGGTCTGAAGAACACAATTTGGTATCCAACCCTTCTCAGAGTTTGTTACAAAAATAGCGATCACTTATTAGCTACTTTCGAAGTGCCAAGATTGGGTGGCTAAGAGTCAGGGTAGACACGAAGGCAATGGGTTGACTACCGAATGTACACGTTATTATTTTATCTCTGACGCTCATAAACCTCTATTAGGTCAGAGGTATTCTATGTACGTATTGCAAAAATTTGACCTGGAGAATGGCCACGGCGGACCCATATATTCCACACCAAGAGCTTACATGTTAGGGGACCTCATCTGCCTGCAGATCTGCCTGCCCCTCCAGCCACGCTGGTCCTTCACCCTGTCCCAGGAGCCACCCAGCAGGCGCTGGTGGCAGCCTGCACAGAGCAATTCGGCTCCCTCCCCCTCTCCAGATATGAGAAGCTCATCGGCGGGAGATACATGGGCGAGCTCGTGCGTCTTGTGCTGCTAAAGCTCGTGGACGAGAACCTGCTCTTCCACGGAGAGGCCTCGGAGCAGCTGCGAACACGCGGCGCCTTCGAAACACGTTTTGTGTCGCAGGTGGAGAGGTGAGCAGAGGCCAGCCCAGAGCCCAGCGAAGGCGAGCACCTATCCACCACTCCTTTAATCCTCACAACAGATCCAGTGTGCAGCACGGTGACTTCCCCACTTCACATGGGGCACCTGGGAAATTAGAGAAGAGAGTAATGACCCATGTTATTAGCTGGTCTGGTTCTCAGCAGGTCCAGGCTTGAACCCCTGAGTCCCTGCCCCCAGGAGCATTTCACAGAGATGAGGATGGCAGGAGTCGTTCTCATTCTCAAAATAGGGGTCCCCAGCAATCGAAACGCTCTCTCAGCCCTGGCAAGGGGAGGGGTGGGCAAGCAGGTCCAAGGGTTCAGCCTCTGTCCCCCATACAGCGACTCAGGCGACCGCAAGCAGATCTTCAACATCCTGAGCACCCTGGGGCTGCGTGCCTCTGCCACCGATTGTGACATCGTGCGTCGCGCCTGTGAAAGCGTGTCCACGCGCGCGGCACAAATGTGCTCGGCGGGGCTCGCGGGCGTCATCAACCGCATGCGCGAGAGCCGTAGGGAGGACGTGATGCGCATCACCGTGGGCGTGGACGGCTCCGTGTACAAGCTGCACCCTAGGTGAGCGCACTGCACGCCTGCACCTCCCAGCCTGGGAATGATCCCCAGGGCCCAGAGCTGCAGAAAGAGAGGCCTGAAGGGACTGGATCCGTTATCTAGTGCTGTTGTGATAGAAACTGTAGAAACAAATTCCTTCCTCCACAGCTAAGAAGCTGAAAGGTCACATGCAGGTTGCAGGCACTCATGCAAGGTCACTGTTGATTCTGGCAGAAGTGCCTTGTCCCTTCTGGCTTCTGCCCTACACTATTCCTGTCTAATTAGTGTAAAGGTAAGGGGTGGTAGCCACAGGCATAGAGGTTAGGGTCTACAGCACATACTTTTGGGGACACAATCCAATCCATAACGTTTCACTCTTTGACCCTCAAATATTCATGCTCTTGCCATATGCAAAGCATTCACCCTATCATCATCTCAAAAATCTTGAATAAACTAAAAAAATATTTCATCTCCTGAATCATCTGAATCAAATATGCATGAGTGTTAGGTATATTCCATATTCTGAAACAAAATTCCTCTTTGAATCTGTGAACTCTAGACTTTTAGGTTATCTGTTTCCAAAGTGCAGTGATAGAACAGACACAGGTAAATATTTCCATCACAGATGGGAGAAATTTGGAGGGAAAGAAAGTATCTTTCCCATGGGCACTATGAAAGTCTAAACCCCTGTTTACATTAGCATTTAAAACTTGGAAATAGTCCTCATTCTTTGGGACCATGTAGGCAGTGGCTCTGTCCTGCAGACTTTGGGTTTTAGCTTGTGTCCTGTGTTCTGCAGGGAGGCTCTTCAGCTCTGGACTTAGGCTTCACCTGACTTTGGGAAACCTCATTCACCCACGAAATCTGAATGATGACCCCCATCCCCTTGAGCCCAGGAGGCACCATTCTTTTGCCTCTTGGGCATGTCAGTCCTGTCCCCTCAGCCCTGAACAGTAGCCCAGTGTCCTTGGCATTCTTGAATAGTAGCCCAACTCCTGAACCAAGTTAGTGAATGTCTGACTCTTTGAAACCTAAAAGGCCCATCAGAACATAACAACAGGCTGTGGTTTTAAATCCAGGCAGCCCTGTTTCCCTGCTGCTTCCAACAGTTCTGCTGATCTGATTGCTCTAAGAGTAATCCTCTTTCTTTTCTTGGAAGGTAACATATGTGGCTCCTTTAGCATGTTTCCTGCTTACAGACTTCCAAGAGGTAGACATCATTCTTTGTCTCCTTCAGCATGAGTGGATAGGTTTTCTGCTGTGGTGATTTGGAGCCTCTTTAGCATCTTCTTTAAGAAATTCCTCAGTCAGATATCAAGGTTCATCATTTACAAGTTCTGCCTTCCACCAAACATCTGAACATAACTCAGACAAGTTTGGTTTTTCCCCTCAGTGCATTAAAAGCATTATCCTTCCAACACAGTACAATCATATATTCATTGTTTTCTTTTAAAGCCACATCAAAAGCATATTTAACATACACATTTCTAGTAACATTCTGCTTCAGACATCTATGTATTCTCTAAGACAATAGAATCTTTCTCTATGGCCCTCTTTACTTCCTTCTAAGCCCTAACAAGAATTAGGTTCCTATTTCTACCAACAGTCTCTTCAAGGCCATCTGTTTTGTGCCACTGAGTCAGAACTGACCCACAGCTGACCCTCCAGTGAGTTTTCAGAGACAGTAAATCACACAAGCAGCGACTGTCATCCTTCTCCCATGGAGCTGCTGATGGATTTAAACTGTGTGCAGTTGTGCTTTTGTGATTGTAGTGCATGCAGTTTCTTGCTAACCACCAGGCTGCCTCAGAGCAATCTAGGCTTTCACTATTAAGCACATTCAAAATCCTCCAGCCTCTGCATATCATTCAGTCCTAAAACTACTTCTGCATTTTAGGTGCATGAGTAGAAGTAGCACTCAACTCTTGTGTATGTCAAGGACCTAAATTTGAGGTATCAAAGGGTGACGTTATGGATTTCATTGTTGTTGTTGTAGTTGTTGTGTGCTCTCGAGTCACCTGCAACTCATAATGACCCTATGTACAACAGCCCTAAACCCTTCTCTATCCTGCGCCAGTCTCTGTCTTTGACACACCTATTCCTATTACCCCAGTCACTGAATCAATCCATCTCTTCGAGAGTCTTCCTCTCCTGTGCTGTCCTTCCACCGTCCCAAGCATGACATATCTCTCCAAGGACTGGTTCCTCCTTGCAACATGTCCGAAGTATGCCAGACGAAGCGTCAGAATCCTTGCCTCCAAGGAGCAGCCTGGCTTCACCCTCTCCTCTTTGTTCTTTTAGCAGTCCATAGTATATTCAATACTCTTCTCCAGCACCACATCTCAAAGGCATCAATTCTCCTTCTATCATCCCTAGTCATTGTCCAACTCCCTGTTGCATAGCAAGTCATTGCAAAGTCCATGGCCTGTATCAAGAGTACCTTAGTCCCAAAACTGACATCGTTGCTCTTCAGTACTTTGGAGAGGTCTCTGACAGCAGACTTTCCCACTGCAATTCAACTTTTAATTTCCTGGCTGCTGTTGCCATGATTGTTGATGTTGGAGCCAAGCAAACTAAAGCTGTCCCCTAAATATGTGTTGAAAATCCCAATCTCTATTCCTATGTTATCGTTTTCTTTAGGAATGGGTTGTTTTAGTTGTTAATGAGGCAGGAATAGAGTATATCTTTTGACATATAAAGGTACTAAATAAGTAAGCAGCAGTCCACCCTCTTACACAAAGAACATAAATTTCTGCTTGATCACCCACCCATTTGTGTTATTCCTGTTATAGCAGCACTAGATAATTAAAACAAGGATGCTCCCCAGGGTGCCCTTAGCTGCAGTCAGAAGGACTGCCTTCCTGTTACCCTCTCACTCCCTGACCCAGGTGCAGGGAAGTCCCCTGACCACAGCCTGCCTCAGTTCTCTAGTTTTGTCCCTCGCAGCTCTTCTAATGGTGGGAAGGAGTGAGGTGAGGCCTGGGAGGGGGAAAAGGAGGCAGTACCACCAGGACTGATCCCTTCCTCCTCAGCTTCAAGGATCGCTTCCATGCCAGTGTACGCAGACTCACGCCCAGATGCGAGATCACTTTCATCGAGTCGGAGGAGGGCAGTGGCCGAGGGGCAGCACTGATCTCTGCCGTGGCCTGCAAGAAGGCCTGCATGCTGGACCAGTAAAATTAGAGGTCAGAGGGCATGGAGGAGCCTGTGAGCCTGTGTCCACAGGCTACAGGCACCTCAGGTGCTCTCAATCTGGACCAGAGCAGGTTGTCCTCTTTGCAAAGACTCTGGAAGTATCCCATCCCCACTGCTACCTCCAGGAAGATGGGGAAGGCCCTGCCAGGGATCTAGATCAGCATCTTTTCCAAGTTTGTCACATTGGCAGTCTTGGGTGGTAGGGGATGAGAGGAAATGCTTGGGATGAACAGGAATGGAGACCCTCAGAACCTCTCACCTACTTGAATCCTACAATCCAGACTGGAGTTACTTATTGAAGACTGTTGCATCTTCTCCCTCTACAAGGTATTGGCCTTACTGAGCCAACCCTCAGCCTCTGCTGAGGGAAGAGTCTGTTGCTCTGGGTACTCTTGGAACTGGCTTCCCTGAGAACTGGGGAGGTGGTTTCAGTGGCTGGAGGCTGCTGATCTCTGGGAAATTCTCTTGCCTTTGGTGAAAGAGGCCCACGAGAGCAATGGAAAGGGGACCCAGCTCCGCTGTGGAGGCTTCCAGGCTATGTTCTCGCCAGGGGGCTCCCTCCCATGTCCCTGTCCCTCAGGGCACTGGCCTAGTTTGTGGTCCTGGAATGGAACCTCACAGACAGTGCTCAAAAGCCTCCGGGTGGTACCAGCTCTCTGAATGAGAGACCAGCATAGGAAGAAGAGCTTATCACCAACCTGCTCCAGTGGTGGGATGTGGGAGGACATGAGAAATGCCATCCTTGGCTCCCACAACCTTCCAAGGGATACTTAGGCCCTCTCTACTTCTCAGCAGACTTCACATGTGCCACTCTACCCTCTCCATTCCCAACTCATGACTTCATGGTTTTATAAAAAATAATAAAAAAAAGTGAAAGTTTCAAATATGGCCTTATCGACCATTCTCCGGCCCCTGTACATAAAGATCATGGGGAAATGTACATAAAGAGACAGCTTCCAGGGCATACAGTAAGTACTAGAATTCACCATTGCTCCACCAACTGTACCACCCTGGGGAGTGTGTTAAGTGACTGAACCGAACATAAGAGCAGGAATGGGAAGGGCAGGGGAACAGAGATTTTACCACCAATGTTCTAATTGGATTAAAACAGTTCTTGCTTGTGTGGATACACAAATGTTTTTATTTGCAGCAAGTAAAATACAAAGAATCTAGTCACTTTGAAAATATGCTACCTCAAAGAGGGAAGATGGGGAAAAAATAAAAAAGAGGGAAGATGATGTATTATGCAAATCAAGAGGCACACACAACTGATCTTCAGGCTGGAGTTGGACTGACAAAGAGCTCACCACAGCTTTGTGATAACCAGGCGTTGCCTGGGAAGTGTCTTCTTGGATTTAGAGTTACCTTCTTCTGGTTGAGATGCCCACTGCCGCTTCCTCAGGAAGGTCATCTAGCAGCCACATTTTTTGTTTGTTTGTTTCTGCACATTCACAGAACCTAAAACCCCTTGCAGATAACTTGAAATGATATTTTAGTAAAATTAATGTTATAAGAACACCTGAGGCTGCCAGAATTACTGAATTCTTCTGCTGCCTGTGCAGGGTGTGCCGCTCCTTGAAATAAACAACTTGTGGCTGGCCTCCTTGACCAACTGTCTTGAGGAAAAAATACTTGGTTACAATAGTAAAGTAGCTTCTATCCTGCTTACTTTGTAAATAGGAAAAGCTGCTGCAATCCCAAAGGCATGCCAATGGAATCCACCAGTTGCTCCTCTGGAGAAGGAGGAGCAATCTCCTACAGTGCCAGTCAGATCCAACTGACCTTACACAACAAGAAAGGGGGGGGGGAGAAGAAAAGTGTCAACTGGGAGAGTCTGTTACCAGAACAATTTCTACCTGAGTTCAGCGGTTGTTAAAAGTTTGTTGTGTGCAGTGAAATCAGAGCCAACCCATAGTTGACCCTCTAGTGGAGCAGCTAGTGGACTCAAGCCACATGCCTTTGGGATTGCAGTGCAGCTTCTTACCACTAGGCCACCAGAGCTCCCCTTTTAAAAGTTTACCAGTATATTTAATACAAAAACATCAGTTAATATTTCCCCTTCCTATGAACTGCAGAAAACTATTCATTGCTTGATTGTTTTCAAAAGACATCTTTGGTAAAGTGATACTGATCTGGAAAGTCTTCATTGTTACACAAGATTCTAATAGACATGGCAGTTGGAGGTTTAAACTAGTGAAAACTTCAGGAAAATTTTATTAATACAAGGTAATCTATGATTCAAGAGATTTTTTTTTCCTCAGCAAGCGTTTGGTAGTGGTTATTATATTAATGAAAATGGCCTCAATGTTCTAACAGATGTTGTTGATTGGGGCCATTGCAACCCAGTGAAGAGCAGCACCAAACAGTGGCTTCCTCGTGCCATCCTTCCCAGTCACTGCAACATCTTCCTCAGCGTTTTCTTTCCCTTCACTGATTCTCTGATTTTTCCAAGCATGCCATCTTTTCCCAAGGACTGGTCCCTTCTGACAACACAGGAGCAAAATGTAAACCAAATTCCAGAAGAATATGGAAGATTAAAACAAACCAACCAACCAACCAAAACCCTGCCATGAAATAAAAAAGGAGGAAACATCAAGATGAATGAACTGAGCATCTGACTGATGCTTGTCACTGCTGGGGGACTGGGGGAGTGGGTGTAGTGGGGCAAGATGCCTGCCCTGGGGCAATGTTTCTCCCAGCTCAGGAAAGGTTGGGATCCTCCATAGGCCCCAAGATCTGAGCTGGACCACAAGTAACATCTCTTCTGGTCTATGGGACATTGAGGGGTGGGGCACCCCACCTGGAATAGAGTGTCTGCTGGCCCCTGAGGCATCTACACTGGCTAGGAATAGTGTCTAGTCTGTCTGGCAAAAGAATGGTATCTTTGTCAGTCTTGGAGATCAGTACATACAGGGTGTCAAGTCAGAGATGACTAGCATGAAGAGATCATCACTGCTGACCTGGAATGTCCAAAGATGGCACATGCCTCAGAGGGTGCACGGCTTCAAAAGGGATCATGGTCTTTTGAAGTAAGAGTGCCCATGGGAGGCAAGAAACCCAGTCAGAGATGGTGTTGCAGGAAGACGAGACACCTCAGGGGTAAATAACCACAAACGCCTCTTTAGTAAAAAGTATTTTATTATGCCTGCAGAGCTTTGGGGGACTATTGTCCAAAATGACCAACCTCTCCAAACTACTTTGTTCTGAGCTTTTTCTAGGAGACAGACAAATTCTGTGACACTCTCATTGGTGGTTTTAAAGCATCAGTATTAATTTTACAGTTTCAGCAGGATGGGAGGTTGTGAGTTTGAACATGTCCCAGCTTTCCAGATATAGGAATATTTTTATGTGGCCACAGCTTTTCTAGCGCAGTAGAAAAAGAAACATACAGCATTACAGCCTTCCTGGCTTTTCAGATAAGGAAGAACCTGGAGAACCTCTCTTTTCCCTTCTTAGGAGTTTTAACATTCTTTCAAAGCCTCTTTTTCCCCAGGGTTCCTCTCTTAGTGGTACACCAATAATCCAGGGATAGAGTGGAGGCTAAATACCCAGTTAGCCAGCTCCCATGAGATAGGGAGGCTGTGAGTGTAGAATTTGCACCCTTTGCCTGGCCCCAAACAGAGCTGGAATGTACCAGGGGAATGGTCTCAGCCACCTGGTATGGGTGGAGGGTTTACTCCTCTGATCTTCAGGATGTCGTGGGGGACATGGGAGGAGAATACACCTTTCCCATTGTCAACTAGCTGATGATGTGGGTACCATTGTGGTCCCACCTTCCCACACCAAGCAGATAGGAATTCAAAATGGCTATACTGTGCCATTTATGTTTCTACGGTCAGCCTGTCTCCTTACTTGATATTTTCGTTTAGTTTCTTCCTTTAGTCAGTGTTTTGTCTTTTCTATTAAAATTCAGAGTTCCACAATTATCACCCATGTCTGTTATCTTTGTTTCCTGGTGAAGAGACTCTGAACTACCATCTGTCTAGTCCACCATCTTACCCAGAAGAGAGACCAAGTCTTATTGAGAGTTGGCCAAGTCATAGTAATTAGTTAACCTAGGTCTGTATTTCATATAAATAGTTCTACAATATGTTGTTATTTGTTGTTAGGTGCCATCAAGTAGAGCATGATTCATAGCAACCCCATGAACAAAAGATCTGAACCGTGTACTGTCCTGTGTCATCCTTACACTTCCTAACACACAAGAGCCCATTGCAGCAGTCACCTTGTCAATCCAATTGGTTGAGAGTCTTCTTATCCTTCGCTGACCCTCCACAACATCATGTTCTCCAAAGAATAGCACCTCCTAGCAACATGTCCAAAGTATGTGAGGTGAAGCTTCATCATTCTTGCCTTCCAAAGAGCACTCCACCTGCAAAAATACATTTGTTCTTTCTCTTGGCTGTCTATGGGATGTTCAGTGCTCTTTTCCAACACTATAGCTCAAAGGCGTTCATTCTTTTCCTGCCATTCTTATTAATTGCATCTGGTAGTAATCAGAAAGATTATGAGCTGAATCAGATGCACCATAGTCCTCAAATTGACATTACTACTCCTCAATACTTTGGGAAGGTCCATAACTGCAGATTTTCCCAGTGCAATGTGTCTCCTTATTTCCTGACTATTGGTATCAAGGATGTTAATTGTGAATTCAAGCAAGATGAACTGTTGACAGTTTCAGTCTCCTCTCCATTCATCATGATGCTGCCTATCAGTCCAGTGTAACTCGTCGTTTTCCTGAAATTGAGGTGCAATCCATACCAAAAGCTGCATTCCTTGATGTTCTGCAAAAAAGTGCTTCAAGCCCTCCTCACTTTCAGCAAGCAAAGTTGTGCCATCTAGAGACACAAGTTAATATTTTTGGGTGTTTTTTTTAAATTGGGATTTTTTTTTTACTTTTAAATATATATATATTATTAATTTTAAT
>NW_006399861.1:10844945-10848052 GCF_000299155.1 Elephantulus edwardii
ATATATTATTAATTTTAATGAATGTTTACAGAGACTTTGGATTTCCATTCATTCATTGTTGCATTTTTCTTCCTGTCCACCCCTCCCCACCCCCAGTTCACTCTTCTTTTTGAAAAGTAAAAGAAAAATTCTTTCATTGGTATACAATCCCCCATCCCCAACCCCACCACCTCCGTGAGTCCACTCCACCATGCAGCCTTCATTCTGAACTCTTGTCATGACCATAATACCCAATCATATATCGCTTTTATAAAGTTCTCTCCCTCATATGTTTCAATGCAGTATACATAATTTATCCCATCTTTCTCAGTCTCTCCCCAACTCTGATGTAAGTCCTATTCTACAACAGTGGCCCTAGGCAGTATTTGTCCTTTTATGACTGAGATATTTCACTCAGCAAAATGTCCTCCAGGGTCACCCATTTTGAATAATAGTGCATGAGTTCCTTGTTTTTCAGTGCAGCCTATTTGTGTGAATATACCACAGCTTCTCTATCCATTCCTTTGTTGATGGGCACTTAGGTTGTTTCCAGCTCTTTGCTATTGTGAACAAAGCCGCAATAAACATAAGTGTGCGTATATATGCTTGGGTGATGGTTATGGTTTCTTTGGGGCATATTCCCAGTAGTGGAATTGCTGAGTCAAATGGTATTTCTATTTCCAACTTTTTGAGAAAGCACCATAGTGGTTTCACCATTTTACACTCCCACCAACAGTGAATGTTCTTGTTGTTGTTGTTGTTATGTGCCATCGAGTCACTTGCAATTCACAGAGACCCTATGTACAACAAGCCCTAAATTCGGCCCTGTCCTGTGCCAATCTCACTGTCTCTAACACTCCCATCCTGATTACCCCAGTCACCAAATCAATCCACTTCCTAGAGGGCCTTCTCCTCCTGCACTGCTCTCCACCCTCCCAAGCATGATGTTCCTTCTCCAAGGACCGGTCTCTCCTTGCAACATGACCCAAGTATGTCAGATAAAGCCTCAGAATCCTTGCCTCCAATGAGCAGCCAGGTTTAACCCTCTCCAAGATGAAACTGCTTTTTTAGCAGGCCATGGTACCCTCAATACTCTTCTCCAACACCAAAGCTCAAAGGCATCAATTCTCCTTCGATAGTCCTTACTAACTCTGATGCATAACAAGTGATTGCAAAGACCATAGCCTGTATCAGACCCACCTTAGTCTCCAGAGAGACACCATTGCTCTTCAGTACTTTAGAGAGGTCCCTAACAGCAGACCTTCCCATCACAATATGTCTTTTAATTTCCTGGCTGTTGGTGCTAAGAGTGTTGATTGTGGAACCAAGCAGACTAAAACTGTGAACCATCTCAACCTCTTCACCATCCATCCTGATACTGCCAATTGGTCCAGTGGTGAGAATCTTTGTCTTCTTGACATTGAGCCTCAATCCATATTAAAGGCTGCAGTCTTTGACTCTCTGCAGCAAGCGCTCAGTTTCAGCAAGCAGGGTTGTGTCATCTGCATAACGCACATTGTTGATAGCTCTTCCACCAATCCTGATGCCGTATTTCTCCTCATAGAGCCCAGCCTCCTGGATGATCTGCATACAGGTTGAAAAGGCGTGGAGACAGGACACATCCCTGGCGCATGCCTTTCCCAATTTTGAACCATGCCATGTTTCCTTGCTCTGTTCTGATGACTGCCTCTTGGTCCAAGTATAGGTTTCTCATTAGATTAGCACGATCTAGTGTTCTGGGATTCCCACTCTTCTCAGAGTCAGCCACAGTTTGTTATGAGACACACAGTCAAACGCCTTTGCATAATCAATGAAGCACAGATACACTAACAGTGAATAAGGGTTCCAATTTCTCCACAATCTCGCTAGCATTTGTTGTTTGCTGTTCTGTTAAATTTTGCTATTCTTACTGGGGTAAGATGATGTCTCATAGTTGCTTTGATTTGCATCTCTCTTATAGCTAGGGATTTTGAACATTTCCTCATGTGTTTGTTTGCCATCTGAATGACTTCTTTGATGAAGTGTCTGTTAATGTCCTGTGCCCATTTTTCAGTTAGGTTGTTAATGTTTATCTTGTTGTGGTGGTAAAGTATTTTATAAATTCTAGATATAAGTCCCTTATCTGACATGTCATTACCAAATACTTTTTCCCAGTCTGTGGCTTCCCTTTATACCTTGTTGAAGAAGTTTTGGGATGTTCTCACCTTTCTTATATCTTTCATGTTATCTCTGTGAGCTGCAGAGTTATTGTCCCATTGAGGGTCCTGGTTAGGGAATTTAACATCTGCCCTGGTACCCCATGACTGGAAGGGTGTTCACTCTCCCAGGCAACCATTACTTCTCTGGGCAGCAGGCTCTTTCCTATTTCATGAGGAGAATCCTGAAAAAGGGACATTAATTTATAGCAAAATGCCCAAACTATGTGAGATGAAGCTTTGTTATCTTTGCCTCCATGGGGCGCTCTAGCTGCACTTTATCCAAGATTCATCTGTTTATTGTTTTGGCAATTCATGGAATATTGCATACCCAATATTATACCTCAAAGGCATCAATTATTCTTCTTATACATTATCATCCTAATTCATTGTCTAGCTCTCAGATGCATGACCTGAATCAGACACACTTGAATCCTCAAACTGATATTGTTGCTCCTCAGTAATTTAGAGATATCCCTGATTGCAGACTTTCCCAGGGCAACTACCTTAGGGGGGAAATATTTTTCTAGGAAAGAAAAGTAATTTTATTTGGTATTACATGTAAAGAGGAAAACAGGAAGTTTTATTTAGAGCAATTTTCCAGTCAAGCAATTTCCCATTCATTGTCACTGAAAAGACTTCTTTAATACTAGGTCAGAAAGTCTTCTCTGCTTTGTTACTGATGAGTGAGTAACTGAGCTGTAGATTGCAGGGTAGAGAAATAATCAAGTAAAAAGCTTGACCCGGAGATCCAAGATGGCAGCGGAGGCAGAGACAGCGTGGTGCGCTGCGGGAGCAGTGAACCACTTAAAGCAGGGCCATTATGGCCTTCCACAGACTTCAGCTTATTGATAATTGAACACTTAAACAGTTGATGACTGGCCCTCAGTGAAGACTGAGGCTCAACAACAGGAATTCAAGGATTCCCAAGGA
>NW_006399861.1:10849512-10883904 GCF_000299155.1 Elephantulus edwardii
TCCTCCCTTCCCCCCTTTACATCTACGCCCCTGTTCAGCATGAAGAAGCCAGAGAGTCGGCATCCAATTTCCAAATCAATAAGACAGTTGGTTTAATGACTATTGGAAATGCTTGTCATTCCTCTGTAGCATCTAGTCCCCACTGGACCCTCATCATTTCCTTCACCTGCTCCCCCCACTGACCAAACTGTGAAACTCTGCATCTGCATCCTGGCCCATCCTCACCCTTCTGCCCCCAACCCTCACCTCCTTGTACCCCCAATATATTTTCCCAATAAAATAAAAAAAAAGCTTGACCCTAAAAAGGTCAGTTGACCTTATAGAGTAGAAGGACAAATTGTGCTTCTAACTTAGGGGACAAAGAGCTTCAGTTTGATCACTCAAAATTCAAACTCAGAGCTAAGTCATGGCTGACCCTTCAGCACGTTTCCAGGAGGCTGACTGTCTGCACCAGAGGGGACTTCCCATCTTTTTCTCAGAGATGCTGCCTTTGAGTTAGCAGTACATCTCCCTACAGACTGGGCAACCAGTGCTCCCTTCAGCCTTACGAAGAGGTCTCTTTCCATTATTTTTCTAGACTACAGGATATTTCTTCCTTTTAAAAAATATTATTAAAGACATGTTTGTTTCAGCATATTACAGAGTATATTAAAAGTCAGTTTCTTATTGCTTTCCTGCCTGCTGCAACCTCAGGAAAGAGAATTCTCCTGATTCACTCGATGCAGAGGTGGTGAGCACAAGATTTACAGGCTACAGACACAGATGTTCAGTTGAGAGCTATGCTGCTTACTCAAAGACTGTACAACTCATGTGGTTTCAATCCATCTGCACTTCCGTGGAACAGACAGTCTCCTCCCACTGAGATTTATATCTAGTATATTCAAACAATCTACCTACCTTTGCATTTGTAGTGCAATTCCTTACCACTAAGCCACCAGAGCTCCCAAATGTACTTGTTGACTCATAGTGACCCCATGAACAACAGATCTGAATCCTGTCCTATCCTGTGCCATCATGACACTTTCTGACACACAAGAGCCCATTGTAGCAGTCACAATGTCAATCCACCTGATAAAAGGTTTTTTTCTCCTTCGCTGACCATCCACCTTTCCAAGCATCATATCCCTCTCCAAGGAATAGGCCCTCTTAGCAACATGCTCGAAGTATGTGAGGCAAAGCCTCATCATGCCTGCTTCCAAAGAGCACTCTGGCTGCACTTTGTCCAAGACATATTTGTTTGTTGAGGTTGTTAACAGTTACAGCTTGCTCAGCTACACAATCAACATTCTTGGCACCAGCAGTCAGGAAATAAAAAGAGGAATTGCATTAGGTAAATCTGCTGTCAGGGACCTCTCCAGAATACTGAGAGTACAAATGTGAGTCTGATCCAGTCCATGGTCTTCACAATTACTTGCTTTGCATCAGAGAGCTGGACAATGATGAAGGATGACAGAAGAAGAATTGATGTCTTTAAGTTATGGTGCTGGAGAAGATTCTTGAACATAACATGGACCTCTATGAGAACAAATGGGTCTGTCTTGGAGAGAGTGAAACCAAGTTTTTCCTTGGAGGCTAGGATTTTGAATCTCGGTCTCACATACTTTTAGACATGTGGCCAGGAGGGACCAGTCCTTGGAGAAAGAGATCTTGTTCAGAAGGGTGGAGGGACAGTGCAGGAGAGGAAGACCCCAGATAAGATGGATTGATGCAGTAACTAGGGCAATGGAGGTTGTTGTGTTGGAGTCAGTGAGGCTGGCTCAGGACAGGGCAGGCTTCTTAGCTGTTGTACATAGGGTCACTATGAGTCACAGGTGACTCCGTGGCACATAACAACAAAAATGGAATATTCAATACTCTCCAATATCACAGCTCAAAGGCATCAGTTCTTCTTCTGTCATCCTTATTTATTGCAAGTGATCAGAAAGACCATGGCCTGAATCAGACACACCGTAGTCCTCACACTGACATCATTACTCCTCAATAATTTGGATAGGTCCCTACCTGCAGACTTTCCCGGTGCAATGTGTCTCCTTATTTCTTGAATACTGATATCACAGTATTGTGGATCCAAATAAGATGAAGTTGTTGACAGTTTCAATCTCTTCTCCATCCAAAACAAAGAATCTTTGTTTTCTTGATATTGAGATGCAGTCCATATTGAAGGCTGCATTCCTTGATCTTCTACAACAACAATTTCAAGAATGCATGTCTAAATGGATTCAAATTACTAACCTTCTGATTAACAGTCAAGCATATTAACTGTATACATTAACCAAGGAAGCCCAGAATAACAAATAGTTGTTGTTAGATGCCATCAAGTTGACCGTGACTCTATGAACAACAGATCTGAATCTTGCCCTATCCTGTGCCATCCTCGTTATTTCTAATATGCTCAAGCCCACTGTTAGTCACTGTGCCAGTTCATGTGATTGACGGTCTTCCTCTCTTTCTCTGACTTTCCACTTTGCCCAGAATGGTATCTTTTTTCCAAGGACTGGCCCCAGTGTTCTTAATTATTTTTTATATAAAGGGAAGTATTCACAAATCTAGTAAGATATAAGCTTTCCAGAGAAAGAGAAAGAAACTCTCTCCCAACCAGCCTTTCTCTGTATTCTTCCTCACCATGTACCCCAAAGGCCACACTGAAAGAAATTCCTAATATACACAGTTCACGCCCTACTGGAGGGAACCACGGATGGAAAGTCTTGTAGCTGAGCCTATATACTTGACCTCAGGAAAGTTTCCTATATCCCAGATACCTCCTCTTCTGCATCCTCAGTGGGGAGAAACTTTTTTGGGGGACCAATAGATAGCTCCTCCCTTCCATACACACAGGCAAGAGCCCACAGTGACACAGCTCTCATCACAGTTAAGGCAGTCATCAGTCACAGGAGGGGTTGTGACAAAAACCTCACACACACCCCCAGTGTAGAATTCAGTTTCACTGAGGTTAACCTGGGGTCAAGATAATCTGCTCTATTGTCACTAGTATGATCTCATAAGCATTAAAAATGTCACATACAGCAGCAGGTGCTGAACCCTCTGGGGACACAGATCTGGGCACCCTCGTTGAGCAGAGCCAGAAGATAAAGAGTTATAGAAATTGTAGACACAGCCAGCCGGCCATGGAACTTGTGTTAAGGCCGCTGACATCTTCCTCAGCTTCCTGAGGGAGGGGGAGGTAGAGGGAGGTAGAGAGAGAATTTAAGGGGTGATGAAATCTCAAAACACAGAAATTACAGCATCCACTGAGATGCACTATACAAGCGGCACTCACAGCAAAGGCCTGGGGATAGAAGAATAACCAGAATGCTGCCCCAGAATGGCTCTAAATCAAGTAAAGACTGACCTGAGACCACTATCCAACTTGGACAGCCTCTGTTGATGGTCAGAGGGGAGTGTTCATAGAAGCCTGAAGTGTCCATCCTCAGACCCTAGCCATCCCAGGTCAGCTGTCTTCTTGGGCAGGGAAGGATCTACAGGAGGAATGGTCCCAATTTTCTGTGAAGGGCAAGACACTGAAGCCAAATTTAGTGAGTGTAGGAACCCCAGGTAGAGGACCTTGCATGCATTCTGTAGAGTCACATCAGCCTGCTCTACCCTGGTGTGAGTGACATGTCTTGTCAAATGAGGAATCCCACTGGAGGCCTGGAGGTGACAGGAATGCAGCTAGAATCAGTAGTGGAGTAGACAGAAGGGTTTGTCTGTCCCAGCTCAGGCAACACTGCCAAGTTTGGGCCTGTCTTTGGTTCTTCTCCTTATTTGGTCCACCAGGTGATAAGGCTGACACATTAAAGCAGGCTGTGGCCCAGTGGAGCCAACAATCACAACAGGGACACAGATCAGCTTGAGAGGATGGTAAGTACCAGATCATATTCACAGTGCTGCTACACTGCTGCCTATGGGTCAAGAGAGCAGAAGCAGCTCCCCAAGAGGTAGAATGACAAGGAAGAGAGGTAGACTGGATGCCCAGCCATTGAAAGTGCTCTCCTTTGCCCTGGTCCAACACAGAGGCCCAGAGGAGGGCCCAGGGTGAGGAAGAGAAATGTCCCAGCAAGTGGGCAAAGGGTGGACTGCAGGGAGCTGAGGAGGGGAGAGGAGTTCTCTCATTCACAGTGCTACAGGCCAGCAGGAAAGCGGGAACCAGGGGCAAGTTTGCTGCCATCAAGCAAGCCCAGCGCAGCTCATCCAACATCTTTTCCATGTTTGAACAAGCCCAGATCCAGGAGTTTAAGGAAGTAAGTGTTCCTCAAACAGCACAGCTTGATAGCCCTAGTGCAGCCCCAAGAATCCCCAGATCTGCCCTAGGCCTTGCTCCTTACACCACCTGGGACTCTCTTACCTCCTACCTTCCAAAGAAGTATGGTGGTGCTGGTTCCCACCAGGAGCCTATGCCTTCCGCATCACAGGCCTTCAGCTGTATTGACCAGAACCGTGATGGCATCATCTGCAAGTCCGACCTGAGAGAGACCTACTCCCAACTTGGTTCGTGAGCACCTCTCTCTTCCTGACAGCTCTCTTCAGACAGCTGCACTCCTGCTTCTCTCAGGGACATCCTTCTGCCTTCCACCAACACTTCCAATCTCTTCATCTCTCTTCCCACACCTCTCTTCTACTTCTATTCCTATACCTCCTCTCCCTGTGCAAGCTGAGGCTGGAAAACGGGTGAGGGCAGCCCAGAATCCCTGTGTTCATGCCTTTCCCTGCCTCTAGGTAAGGTGAGCATCCCTGAGGAGGAGCTAGATGCCATGCTACAGGAAGGGAAGGGCCCCATCAACTTCACTGTCTTCCTCACACTCTTTGGGGAGAAGCTCAACGGTAAGCAGTGAAGTTGGGAACCCATCCTGACTCCTTAGCCCTAGCTTTTGCCTCTTCACCGACAGTGGCCACACAGGTCCAGAGATCATGTCCTCCATACCTCGCATACCTGCCCAACATGCCACAAGCACTGCCAGCAAAGTCCCAACTCTAGAATGAATGAATGGACTTTTATAGCCACTTCCAAACTCCAGTTCCCGAGCTCCTAACCTTGGACTCTTTCTGACCACTGCAGGCTCTAAGGGACACCTTGTGGTCATGAGGCAGGGGGGAGCTTTTTGTGTACCATGGGCTCTTTCTGCTTGTGGCCAGCTGGATGAGCAGTGGGTACCTTTCTGGCTTTCTCACCCCAGGTACAGACCCTGAGGAGGCCATCCTGAGTGCCTTCCGGATGTTTGATCCCAGTGGCCAGGGGGTAGTAAACAAGGATGAGTAAGTGAGAATGGCTGGGCACTGGGGCTCCAGTGTGTGAGGGTGATTGCCTAGACTTTGAAAGCCTTCCGAGCATGCCCTTTGGGAATGAGCCGTGAAAACCCCCACCCAGTCCCTATGAAGCTAGCCAATCATGCTGCAGACCTCTCAATTCCTCCAGGTTCAAGCAGCTCCTCCTGACCCAGGCAGACAAGTTCTCTCTGGCTGAGGTGAGATGTCTTTGTTCTTTACCACTCCATTTTCTGACTTCTACCTGGAGCCCTGAGCTCTGAGGGACTAGTGGTAAGAGCTGTGCTGCAATCCCAAAGGCATGCTGTTCAAATCAACCAGATGTTCCGTGGGAGAAAGGAAGGACAATCTCCTCCTGTGCGATATAGGGTCTCTGAAAAGCTGCTAGATGGTCAGCAATGGGTCAGTTTTGACCTGACGATACACAGCAGCTCTGAGTCCCGTTGCAGTAGAGTTTGGGAATACTGCATTAGGCCCAAGGAGTGAAGGGCAAGTAGGGAAGAGCCAATCAGATCTTGTGAGTGGAGGTGGAGGGGCAAGGGATATAGTAGGCAGTCAGAACTGTTAAGTCAAAGGCTGACGTGCTTCAACAAGTGAGCAGAAGCTGGAGTGTCAAAAGGACTCTCAGCATCCAAGAGTCTCCAAGCCCACATATCAGACAGCAGAAAGGCTGAGGACTACCGCACTCCTGGGGTTGAGGAGGGGAGGGGCTAAAGTCTCCCTTCATATTGCTCTGGGCCAGCGCCTCAGCACCTGTCTGCTGCACAGTACTGGAACCCAAGGCCACCTCTCCCCCATGATTCCTTCAGGTTGAGCAGATGTTCGCGCTGACTCCTATGGACCTAGCAGGGAACATTGACTATAAATCACTGTGTTACGTCATCACTCATGGAGATGAGAAAGAAGAGTGAAAAGAGGATGCTCCTCGATCTGACTCAAAACTTTAGTCCCATCAATAAACTCTGCTGTTAAAACAGACCTGCAGTGGTGGCTTATCTGTGACAGACAGATGGTGACTTGAAGGGTTCTGAACCCAGTGCAGTGACCGTGGTAACACCATTCTCATCATAAGTACATGCTGGGAGCCAGGACCATTTGGTGCCTTTCCATTTTCCCTAACATATGCTGAACAACAGGTGAGTGGCTGTGGATGAGTGCACCAAGGCCTCTGCTTCTTTAGACAGAAGAGTAGGTGATCCACACTGATTCTGTGAGCCCAGTAACGAACTGCTCAGTGACACTTTGTCAATTCCTTGAGGTTGTGCAGAGCAGATGCTACAAACCAAGCACTCATAAAGTCTGCTGCACAGCCTAGCTGGTGGACGAGCCTGGTACCTTGCTTGCCCAGGATCCCTGGTCACAAAGCCTCCTCTGCTCTCCACCCTCTCTTTGTCACCACACCAGCATGAGGAAGGCATCTGTCCACATCTCCGCAAGGTTTGCTGTGTGCTGTCTGCAAGGTACAAAAGAACCCATCTGAAAACACTGCCAGCACCACTTTGGAAATATGGGCATGGGGAAATTATGGTAAATCAAGGCCAAAGGAAGAACCAGAACACATACAAACATTCAGGGGAGTTTTTAAAAACTAGCTCCATGTCTTGGCTGCCGGAAATTGTTAGTGTCCCCATTCTTTACTTCATCTGCAGAAACCAGGGCTAGATGAACAGGTACAACAAGAGGAATGGACACACTTCCCACACCCTGAGAATTTTAGGTTCAGCACAGGAGCCTCCACAAGAAAGTTCAATTCTTGGTCAGACTCAGAGGCTGAATAAGTCACCTTTGTCCAGGAACAGCCAACTAAGAACACATCCTCCTTTGTGCTCATGTTGCTCAGTAATTAACAGCAACTGAATGGTGGAAAGGAGGTGAGTAGCAGAAGAAATCTGCTGTATTCCCTTCCCAAAGGCTGGCAGAAGGTATTGTGTGCTAACCCAAAGAAGTGTGCTGAGTTTTAAGGGCACCTGGGACTGTCAGGTTTCAATAAGAAACTGAGGCTGATTTAAAGCAATCACAGTTTAAAAGTGTTAAAAACCTAAATGCACAGAAAAACACCAGAAATTAGTGTAGCAGAACATATTTCTTGTTGGCAGATAGGGTTCAAATCTAACATGTTCAAAGGGAAAGTATTGGGAAGGATCACTGAAGAGCTGATAGTGAGAAAAGAATCTGTAGGTTGGGTCTGGCCAGGAAATTTGGCCACTACAAATTCCTCAGAAGTTCTAGTTAGAACAAGTGTAGGGTTTCTGGGTCTGTAAGTTGTAGAAAGAGTCATTAAGAACTTCCATATATCCTAAAACACAACCTCTAGCCAGATTCTGCTTTTCAAAACTGTTGTCATGTGCTGTCCAGTTGGAACCAACCCATAACTGTCCCTCTAGTGAGTGTTAAGAGGTTATAAATCCTATGGGAGGAGATTGTCAGTCTTTTGCAATGGATGGATTTGAACTTTGTGCTTTTTTTTTCCATTGAGGCATTTTATTTGCACTGTTTATTACACCTCTAGAAAAAGAATCCTAGGATTTTTCCTCCTGTGTGTTTTTGTCTTGCTTCCTCGTGGTCCATGACACCAGCTGAGGTTGTAAGTACTATGAAACCAAACTTACTGGACGGGAGCAGATTATTCTGCCCCTTTTCTAGATCTTTGAGCTGCACATCAAATCTGGGGCTGATAACGCCACACTTGTTTAACCTGCCTGTGAGGTTGACAACAATTTTCCCCCGCTCTGTGATCATCAATGATCTCAAATTCGCCAATGTAGCCATGCTTCATCATCAAGGTCAGGAACCTCATGATGACTTTGGAGCACGGCCTGATGAGAACCTGGGGCTTGACTCTCTTCTCGGCATTGTTGATGCTCTTGAGCGTGTTGGCCAGGACGTTCATGTGCACCATTGTGGCAGTACGGAAAGATGGCGGAAAGAGGAAGGGAGGGGTGATCGCATGGAGTTATGAACTTCGTGCTTTTAAATTGGTTGCATAGCTCCTTATTTGTCAAGCCACCAGAGCTTCTGCAGCCTAAGGTCTCCACTTATCTGCTTACCTGTTTATTATTTGACTTGAAAGTACTTTAGGTAAAGCAGCTCTTTAAAAACTTGAAGTCCAAAAAAGGCTCCAGAAATCTGGACACTAGGAAAATGAAAATAGTTTCTCATTCATGACAACGAAAGTCACAGAACTGTCAGAATTTTCATCCAAAGTGCAGGTCACTAGCCTCCTACTGCTGAGTATGTCCAAACGGATATTGTTGTTGTTGTTATGTGCTGTCGAGTCGCCTACGACTCATAGCGACCCTATGTACAACAGCCCTAAATTCTGCTCTGTCCTGTGCCAATCTCACTGTCTCTGACACTCCCATCCCAATTATCCCAGTCACTGAATCAATCCACCTAATAGAGGGCCTTCCTCTCCTGCGCTGTCCCTCCACCCTCCCAAGCATGATATCCCTCTCCAGGGACCGGTCCCTCCTCACAACATGTCCAAAGTATGTTAGACGGAGCCTCATAATCCTTGCCTCCAAGGAGCCACCCGGTTTAACCCTCTCCAGGACAAATCTGTTTGTTTTCCTAGCAGTCCATGGTAATCTCAATACTCTTCTCCAGCACCACAGCTCAAAGGCATCAATTCTCCTTCTATCCTCCTTGGTCATTGTCCAACTCTCTGATGCATAACGAGTAACTGCGAAGACCATGGCCTGTATCAGACGCACCTTAGTCTCCAGAGAGACACCATTGCTCTTCAGTACTTTGGAGAGGTTCCTAACAGCAGACTTTCCCATGGCAATGCGCCTTTTAATTTCCTGGCTGCTGGTGCCAAGACTGTTAACTGTGGAGCCAAGCAAACTAAAGCTGTGTACAATCTCAATCTCTTCACCATCCATCCTGATGCTGCCAGTTGGTCCAGTGGTGAGAATCTTTGTCTTCTTGACATTGAGCCTCAATCCATATTGTAGGCTGCAGTCCTTGACACTCTGCACCAGGCGCTTCAGGTCCTCTTCAGTTTCAGCAAGCAGGGTTGTGTCATCTGCATAACGCAGATTGTTGATAAATCATCCACCAATTTTGACCCCACATTTCTCCTCATAGAGCCCAGCCTCCCGGATAATCTCTTCTGCATATAGTTTGAAAAGGTATGGAGATAGGATGAATCCCTGGCGTACGCCCTTCCCAATTTTGAACCATGCAGTGTTTCCTTGTTCTGTTCTGACGACTGCGTCTTGGTCCAAGTAGAGGTTTCTCATTAGAACTATCAAGTGTTCTGGGATTCCCATTCTTCTCAGAGTCAGCCATAGTTTGTTATGATCTACACAGTCAAATGCCTTTGCATAGTCAATGAAACACAGATAGACATTCCTCTGGTATTCCTTGCTTTCAGCCAAGATCCATCTAACATCAGCTACAATATCCCTAGTACCACGACCCCTTCTAAACCCAGCCTGGACTTCTGGTAGTTCTCTGTTGATGTGCAGTTCCAGTCGTTTTTGGATAATCTTCAGTAAAATCTTGCTTGCATGTGAAATCAGTGAGATTGTTCTGTAGTTTCCACATTCTGTTAGGTCACCTTCCTTTGGGATAGGAACAAATATCGATCTCTTCCAGTCAGTTGGCCAAGTGGTCGTTCTCCAGATTTCTTGGCACAACTTGATGAGCATGTCCAGGGCAGCATCTGTTAACTGAAATATGTCAATTGGTATACCATCTATTCCTGGAGCCTTATTTTTTTGCCATTTCCTTCAAAGCAGCCTGAACTTCTTCTTTCATCACCAAACGGATAGTGAATGGAAAACATCAAGTCACTTTTATGAATATATCACAAGCATTTTGATTGTTTTTTAAAAAGCCAATTTTATAACATAAAGGACACCATTACCTATTTAATCTATATCTTGAACAAATAATTAAAGAATCTAGATTATATAAAGAAGAATGTGGCATCAAGATTGGCAGTATATTCAATACTCTTCTCCAGCACCACAACTCAAAGGCATCAATTCTTCTTCTGTCATCCTTAGTCATTGTCCTTCTCTCTGACTAAATGAGCAAATCTGCAGTCAAGAACTTCTTTAAAGTGCTTGAGAGCAAGGATGTCAGTTTAAACATTAAGATGAACCTATCTTAACATCAGGAAAACAAAAAACCCCACCCCCAGACCAGTAGGCAGATCACGATAGATGGAGAAGAGATTGAGGTTGTTGACAATTTCAGTTCGCTGAGCAACAACCTTGGCACCACAGTAATGGGGTCTAGCCTCGTTACATTGAGCAGGAGACCTAAGGGAAGGACGCGAATTAAAGAAGACACAGAGAGATCAGCTGATGGTGGATAGCAAAGTTTTATTTTTTAGCTTTTTCCTATATACCAAAAACCCCTAGATCATCTTTAAAGTTTACAGACCTCAGCAAATTACAAAGGCATTGACTTCATAGTTTAACTTTACAGACATAAGCAAAACACACAGGAATGCTGACTTCAAGTTCTTCCATTGTGTATTGTATCTTCAGGACATATCAGCAGTTTTGGTTCTTTGTGACTTATGTCAGCAACTTTTGTCTCCTTCTTGTTCCTAAAGCTTGTTTACTGCTTGGGACTGATCGTAAAGCAACCTGGAGTAGCTCAAGTCTGGCTCTATAGGACTCCACAATTCCCCTTTTTTTATTAATAGATGCTGCCTGTCTTAGGCAGATAAGAACTTCATCTCAAGTTGCCCGTCATTGAGAAAGAACATTACATGTTGGCCTTTGTCTTAGGATCCTGAGTAAAATATTATCCTTACCCGTCATTGGCTACACATCTTGCATTCGGGGAGGAAGGGCTTTGAGCTGTATACCATGCACTTTCCCAAGAAGCTCTTTATATATTTTTACAATGATTTGCACAAAACAGGGCAGGGCCCACAGAATTACTAGAACAAGGAATCCTATAAACATCATCATAACAATTACACTTTTAAATGAAGTCGCAGAAGGAAACCAATTTTTTACATTGTCAAAGGTTTCTTTTGCTAATAGAGCAGGAGAAGTGTCCAGGCCAGGAAACTTCTGCATTTCTATAATTCTATAATGTAAATAAAAAAGATCCAAAGAATCATTATAAGACATCCATATTCCTTTTAAATGAGATACAATATTTTCCCAGTCACAATCTGATTCATTATACTTTAACTTTGTTACACAAATATAGTCATACCCTGCATGGCATTTTAACTTTTCTCTGAATTTGTTGAATCATGACACGTAATAAATGTACTGTATTATATGAAGCATTTAACTTTTGTTCTATTTTTTCATCTATACTTTCCTGTTCCTGCCAATTCTTCAAAACATTATGCATTAAACCATTAATAAATTGGGCTGTTAGTACTTCTTGAGTCAATGAAATTGCAGATGCAGAAACAGCAGCAAGCATAGTTATTAAAGAAACTATTCCAACTATTATTAAACCTATAGCTCATTTGTTCTTAACGATAACTGATATAATTCTTTTAAAACTTGTAAACTATGACCATCATACCAAATCTCGTTAATTTTTACAGGAGTCATAATAAAAGATGGAATTTTTTAGTATAATCACAGAATTATTTTCATTAGCATAATCAATACAATTAGTAATTATACAATTTAGACAACTTATGTTATACTTATTTTAACAATTTCATTTTGACCCACCAGCAGAACATATGGATCCAGTACGTAAGAAGTCACTTTTTCACTAGTAGCATTATATCCTTTGCATTTACCTTTGGGTATACAAGTGACATTAACGTTTCCAAAACTAGCAATTAATTTCCACAACTCTGTTTGAAAATTCTTCCACAATCCCTTAGTCCTTTCATGAAAAGTACTTTATTTTGGGTAAAGGGAGACCAATCTAGTAGCATGGGTGAATTTAGGTCCGTTGAGTTGGTGAGAGGTGTAGTCAGTGCAGCATTTCCTTGGCATCCTCTCCAATTAGGCTGCCATTCTCCTGCATAACCTTTCTCATAGCAGGATGGGTAATTCTGAGGAAAGGTTGTATTCAAAATTCCTCTCCCTTCCATCCCTAAATAATAAGTCTGAATAATCCAGGTATGATCACTATCCTCAATATCTGAGGAGTTCCTTGTGATAGCATTTACAGTAAGGCATCCAAACTTCTTGTGTTCCTAATAAAACACATTGAAAAGTTAGAAGTTAAGCCAGTATAATTATACAACTTTTCTTCCTTTTTAATATGTCCCTTTAGATGGATATCCCAGAGCAAAAGTGTTATTGACATAAACGGTGGTGAATGTATCATTCCATATTACCGGATGAAGTAGAGGAGGATCTGGAACATAGGCCCAATACATTTCCTCCGTCTGCACCAGACCAATGCTGCACAAGACGCTCAGATAACCAGCGAGGAGATTCTTCATCCTGAGGAAAAACACAGACATGGCCTTGACCTCATGCTAATACTGGATCAGGTCCTTTCCATTTATTGGTCATAGGATCTTTCCATTTTACTTCTGCATATTTTTGTTGACCACTGGCCCATTGTTTATCTGCTGCAGAGTGGCTGTCATTGTCTAATATTAAAAAATTTAAAAGAAACATAATGTGTGAAATATAACTTATAGGTATTTGGGGGTACAACTCCCCCTTATTTATCTTTTGTAAATAATTTTTTATAGTGTCATGGGTGCACTCAACTACACCTTGACCTTGTGGATTATAAGGTATTCCTATTTTATGTACAATATGCAGTTGAGCACAGAAAGTTTGAAAACTTTTACTAGTATATCTGGGTGCATTATCCGTTTTTATTACTTTAAGAATACCGAATATAGCAAATGCTGCCAGACAATGAGGAATGGCAAATTTTGAGGATTCACCTGACAAGGCAAATAATACTACACAACCACAGTAAGAAAACCAAAAGACAAATTGTATTGGGAAAACCTGCTGTCAAGGACCTATTAAGAGTGCTGAAGAGCAGCTATGCTAGACTGAGGTACATGATCCAGGCCATGTTCTTTTCAATTGCTTGCTATGCATCTGAGAGCTGATCAATGACTAAGGATGATAGAAGAATTGATGTCTTTGAGTTGTGATGCTGGAGAAGATTACTGAACATACCATACATGGCCAAGGGAACAAATTGGTCTGTCCTGAAGAGGGTGAAACCAAGTTGCTCCTTGAAGGTAAGGATTTTTAAACGTTGTCTTATGTACTTCAGGCATGTTGTCAGGAGGGACCAGTCCCTGGAGAAGGACATCATGCTTGGAAGGGTTGAGAGTCAGCACAGAAATGGAAAACCCCAGGAGAGACAGATTGACACGGTAACTAACTGTGGCAATGAGGGCAAGTTTGTCAGAGTCAGTGAGGTTGGCTCAGGATAGGGCAGGGTTCAGATCTGTTCTTCAAAGGGTTGCTATGAGTTGTAGTTGACTTGATGGCACATAACAACAGGAACAACAATAATCCAAACCATAATATTTTCAATTGCTTTGTCTGCATGTGACAGTTGGAAAATGAACAAGGGAAATCGAAGAATTTATGCCTTTGAATTATGATGTTTGCAAATATTGAATTTCTTTTACATTTTCTTTGTCATACTGTTGCTGTTAGATGCTATTTAGTCACTTTCTAATCATAGTGACCCAGGTGAGAGAGTATAATTGGACCAACCATGGACTTCCAAAAGAAGAAACAGATCTGTTTTGGAAGAAGCAGCGAGATCCTTAGAACCAGGGATGGTGAGATGTTGTCTCATGCTTTAGCCACATTATCAGAAAGGGCCAGTCCCTGGACAAGAACATCATGTTTGTCCTTAAATATAAGATCAATTAAAGGAAAGACCCTAAATCAGGAGAACTATCACAGTGCCTCCAATGAGATTGTAAGGACAATGCATGGTTTCGTTTTGTTGTAGATACGTTTACTAGGAGACAGTGCTGACTTAACAGCACATAACGATAACAAAATACTCAAGATCATACCATTGCCAAAGACCCCATGATGGCTCCAAGGAACCTTGGAGGATGGAGTGAGACTACTCCTGAAAGGTCTCCAGGGCTGCATACCTTTACAGAAGCAAATGGCCATGTCTGTTTTATTCTCTGAGTGACTTTTGGAGTTGAAGCACCAGTTGCGTGCTTTAACCACTGTACCACCAAGAGTCCTGGATAGGCCACCCTTCTAATCTCTGGCTCATAGGGTCACTATCAGTTGTAGTCACTTTGATAACAGCCAACAAAAACAACACAAATTGTACATTTATACTAATGATTATCAGTCAGGAACATGTAGATAAATATTGTCCAGTGGAAACAGAATTTATTTCCATTGTCCTCTGTGGAAGAAGGCAGTTTTGCATTGGTTTAGCAAATCTATTTTCACATTCTTGGATACCTTTGTCATTGTTCTTCACCTGTAATCAACTGTGACATTTATTGATTCCCTCATCAACTGTTGTTGTTGTTGTTAAGTGCCGTGGAGTCTCAGGCGACTAATAGTGACCCTATGAAGGAGAGTCTTCCAAGCTTGGGTGCCTTTCATCCTCTCTCCAGGTTCAAAGGGTTTCCAGAAGCAAGCTATTATGGAAGTGGATGCCACTCCTCCTTCCAACCCTCATCAATTAGAGAGTGAAAAAATCTCTAACAGATTTTTTTATTTGTATGTGAGTCACAGTTTTACTTTTAGAAAATTATTTTTTTAATATTCCTGTGTAGTAAGCTAGTGAATTCTGTGCCCAAACTGCCCATATTAATGTTGTTGTTGTTGTTGTTGTTGTTGTGTACCATTGATTCAGAATCAATGCATAACTGATCCTCCAGTGGATTTTCAGATACAGCTAATCCTGCTGGAGTAGATTGTCCATCTTTATCCTACAGAGCAGCTCTCAGATTTGAACCACATGCCTTTGGGTTGACAGCTCAATTTCTCACTACTAGGCCACCAGAGCTCCCAATGTTAATGTTAGTTTTTAGTAAATTGAGGAGAGGTGTGTATAAGAAAGAGAGAGACAAAGGCATGGGACATGAGACCTAGGACCTGAAAGAGAACTGTGTTATCCAATACAGCAGCCACTTGTCAACTTGCAGTGTGTTAAGCATGAATTGAGATGTGCCACAATTCCAATGCATTCTATTCTTTGAAGATTTAGTATGCTAAGATGAGACCTGGTGGCACAATTGTAAAGCATCCAATTGCTAGCTAAAATGTTTTCATTTTAACCCATCCAGAAGCCCCATTGGAAAAGACTTGGTGATTAACTCCTGTCAATTTTTATTTTTTTACTTTTCAAAGAGAAAAACCAACTGGGGGACAGGGTGGGCAGGGAGGAAAATGTGCAACAATGAATGAATGGAAATCAAAAGTCTCTATAAACTTTCATTAAATTTTCAATTTAAAAAAAAACACAAACCAAAACTCTGAGGCAATTCTATCACTTGGGTTGCTATGATTAGAAATTGACTGAATAGCATCTAACAGCAACAGTATGAAAAATAAAATGCAGTATAGCTGTGCTGGAGAGAAAGATCCCAGATCAAAATCTCTAGAAGCTTTAACAGGACAAAGACTTGGGAATTCATCAGCATGCACCCAGTACAGAGGATGGCATCCTCTTAAAGATATAAAAAATATTCCTATATCTTTAAGAAGTGTGTTTTTCTTTGAATAAAGATGTTTCACTAATATAGGTTCTATCCCACTACCAGGCAAATACAGGAAGAATTCATGTGATAAATGGTGCTGTGGGTTCTCCATAAGGACAGGAGAACATGTGTACACAGGCCCATTGGATCCTATCAGGAACAAGAGCAGTTATCTGTAGTCCTCTGGCCACAAAGCAGACATTCTGCCTTCTGCTACAATCTCCTTCATTATAAAGACTTTCTTCCTCTCCTACTCTTGTGGAGAGCTGTAGTTCACTGGTGTTCTGTGATCATAGGTCCCAGAAGGCAGATGATGTAAGGTGAAGGGACAAATGCTTTACTAGGCAAAATAGCAAATGGCAAAAAAGAGTTTGCACATCCTAGAAAGTGCACATTTTTCAGGGTAAAGAAAGATAGAAAACCTTCTTTCTGAAGTAAATTATCTTTGACTACTCAAGGATCTGTGTTCTATCTCTTTATCTTATTTCAAGAAAACAAATGGGCAATTAAGAAAGATCCAGGGGAATGAGGAAGCTATTCACAGCCCACCCCCACTTCCCCACCCCCACCCCCACATTCCTGGAAATCTTACAAACAAGAGTTCCTCTGGAGTACTTAACCCTTTAGAGGTCAGAGACTCAAAAGATTGTTGACAAGGAATAGCTCTTAGAATTGGATCTAGGTTTTCAACCCTGAACCCTGAAGGTCCCTCGTTTTCAAGGGTCTCAGATGTTCCTGGAACATGTCCTAGTACAGCAGACCTCTTATTGTCACTAAACCCTTCAGGGATGCTTCAGAGAGCTTGTCACAAACTGGTAGAACATAGAATTATTTCCCAGATAATTATTATGGCCTCACCTTGTCTCCAGGCTGATCTGCTGGTCCCTCCCTCCAGCCAAGGTGCTAGCACCTTGTATGGAGCCAGCCTTGTGTGTATTTCTGATTTTATTCCTGTATCCCTGGCTCCTGCCAGTTCTTTCCCAGTCAGTCATCACTACCCAGGAGACCCCTCTATACAACATTGTTATTTTCAGACATGATATAACACCCCTTCGAGATAAGGTTAAAGACCAAGCTCTTCGGCTTTCTGTCTCTGGCAGGAGAAAAATGTTATCTACATGAAAGCTTGAGATAACTTTAGCTCTTTGGACTGTTAAGGTTTGAAGAGTGCTTCTTGTTACCATAGACACCTTATCCAACTTTCAGCCCTGACTCTTTCCCACCAATGTCACAGACAGTCTAATTATGATAATTTTTATTACAGCAAACTTGCAAAACTTGGAGAATCTAGCTGTTTGGTTAAGTTGGAGAAAGTTCAAGCATATCTTTCTCCTTCTTTCAGTCTACTTCCTAAACCAATAACAGGCTAAGGAGTGTGCAGACTTAGAAGAAGGCACAGTATAGGGTGTGCAGGGAATAAAGCTCTGACCAAGGCCAGAGAGCACGATGCTGTGAGGCTGAAGGCCAGGGTTTTCTTGCTACCCCATCACTATGGGAGTGAATTTGGACAGCCCCTGCAATTTCTAGGGGATTCTGTTGCTGGTCTGTAAAGGAAGGTTAAACTGATAGCCATACTTTCTCACACCAACTGACCACTAGTTTGTGTCAGGCTAATCTGATGCACATAAACTTGCTGCTTCCCCCAATATCCCAGTGTACCTGCTGCCGTCCGCTCATCCCCCTGATGATCCTCATTCTCCATGGCAGTTGTCTTTCCATTGTACACCTGTCTTCCTTTGCTAGTAGATGTGGTTCTGGGGGATGCCAGAGGTGGTATTGTGTGGCATTTTTCTTCCTTAAGAGATAGATGTATGTGCATATGTGTACATATATCCATATATATATGGTAAAGCCATCAGGTGGCAAAATTATATAACCTTTTCAATCAAACATTCTAAGAGAATAAGTTGCTAACCCCAGGGCCTCAGGACCATGCCCATGGGCGCAAAACATAGTCCACAAAGCTGATGTTCTGCTCCTTACTTTAGTGCATAGCAACTAAAGTCTAAAACAGTTCCAAGTGGATGTCTAAGGTGTAACAGTTGGTTTCTCCCAGCCCAGAACAAAGAGTGAAGAAAGGCCCAATGGACCACACAGACTCCAACCTCCACTACCCTGAGAGTAGGAGAACTGGACGATGCCTTTGAATGTCCCATGGACTGCCAAGAAAACAAATAGATATGTCTTGGGGAAAGTACAGTAGGAATCCTCCTTGGAGGCAAAGATGGCAAAGCTTCTCTCTCATACTTGGACATCTTATTAGGAGATGGTCCTTGAAAAGGAACATCATGCTTGGAAAGTTGGAGGACAGTGAAAGAGAGAAAGACCTTTAAGGAGATGGATTGGCATAGTGACTGCAGTAATGGATCAAGTGTGTCAGAGATGACAAGGATGGCATAGGATGGGATGGGGTTCAGGTCTGTGGTTCCTAGGGCTGATATGAGTCACACTTGACTCTGACAGCACCTACCAACAATTGTATGAGTAAGAATTAGGTTCAATTATAAGTATAAAACCTCTGCATTCCAGAGGCCTAGGACAGGCTCTGGTCAGCTCCTTCTATCCCTGGCTCCATTTGGTTATCTTCAAAACAGCTTCATAAGGATGTGTCACTGATGCTTACAATCCAGTGTGTCCAAAATAGAATTTTACCACTCTGTCTTGCTATCAGCAACACCTTCTCCTGGGGGCTTCATTATGGGCTCCTGATAGCTTCCTGACTGCTTGGCCCTCCTCCTCTGGCTAGTCTAATCCTCTCTGAGGTCCCTTCCACTTGTGCTCTGATGGCAGCCCCCCTCCTCGACTTGCTGGAGCCCACCTGACATTAACAGGATGGGCAGGGGCAAACTCTTGGATGGGATAGTCTCACACCTTGACAGAGAACTGGGCTGGCTGGCCTGTCCTGTGACACAAAGGCTGTAGAATGAAAGGGCTCTGGAGAGAGAAGCAAATTCTCTTCTCACCTCACCCAGGGCACCAGAGCAGAGGCACAACTCTGGGTCTTTTTTTTTTTTTAAATTGCAATGAAAGTTTCTTTATTCACATAAAAATTTAATGTTGCAGAAAAGGACACCACCAAAATAGAAAACTATAGGCCAATATCTCTTATGAACATAGATGAAAAAATCCTGAATAAAATCCTAGTCAATAGAATCCAATGATACATAAAAAAAAAAGAGAGATGTAAGGATGGTTCAACATAAGGAAAACAATTAATGTAATTCATCATATAAACAAAGCAAAGAACAAAAACCACATGATCCTATCAATTGATGCAGAAAAGGCCTTTGACAAAATCCAACAACTTTTCCTGATTAAAACATTCAAGAAAATGGGATTAGAGGGGAATTTCCTCAACATAGTAAAAAGTATATACTCAAACTCCAGAGCTCTATATGGAGAATGATTAAAGGCATTCCCTTTAAGAACAGGAACCAGACAAGGATAACTTCTATCACCTCTCCTATTAAATATTGTATTGAAAGTCTTAATGATAGCAATAAGACAAGAGATGGAAATAAGAGGTATCCAAATTGGCAAGAAGAGATGAAATTATCTCTCTATTCAGGTGATATTATAGTATACTTAGAAACCCTAAAGACTCAGCAAGAAAAATACTGGACATAGTTGACCAATTCAGTAAAGTGGCAGGATACAACATCAACATACAAAAATCAATTGGATTTCTCTACAGTGACAAACAGAATATAGAGCTGAAGCTAAGAAAAACAATCCCCTTCACAATAGCTAATCACAAGATTAAATACTTGGGAGTAAATCTAACCAGAAGCACAGAGAATCTATTCAAAGAAAATTACAAAACATTACTACAAGAAACAAAGAGACCTGGAGAAATGGAAGTCTATTCCTTGCTCATGGATAGGAAGACTCAATATTGTGGAAATGACAATAAATCAAAGTCAATTTACACGTTCAATGCAATCCCAATACAAATACCAATCTCATTCTTCAATGAGATGGAAAAGGCAATATCCAGTTTAATTTGGAATGGAAAGAGGCCTCGAATAAGCAAAGCACTCCTTAAAAACAGAAAAAAAAAGGTAGGAGACATCTCACTCCCTGATTTCAAATCCTACTGCACTGCCATGGTGATCAAGACAGCGTGGTACTGGTACAATGACAGATACATAGATCAATGGAACAGAATTGAGAACCCGGAAATCAGCCCATCTACTTATGGTCAACTGATTTTTGGCAAGGAGATGAAATTGAGTTAAGTGGGAAACGACATTTAAACAAATGGTGTTGGCAAACTGGAAAATTATCTGCAGAAAACTCAAGCAAGATCCATACCTCACTCCATAAACAAAAACCGACTCAAAGTGGATCATGAACTTAGGTCTAAAACCAAGGACTATGAACGTCATTAAAGAAAAGCTTGGAAGAACTCTAGAAGTCTTAGTCCACAACATAAACAGTCTTCCCAGTATCCTGGAAAAGCTACAACCAGGAGAAGATAACATAGATGAATGGGACCTTCTAAGAATCATATCCCTATGCACATCCAAAAATTTCTCCAACAGAGTAAAAAGGGAAGCCACAGACTGGGAAAAAGTATTTGATAATGACATATCAGATAAGGAACTTATATCCAGAATTTATAAAATACTTGAGCACCACAACAAGATAAAGGTAAATAATCCAATTGAAAAATGGGCACACGATATGAACAGACACTTCGCCAAAGAAGACATTCAGATGGCTAACAAGCACATGAAGAAATGTTCAAAATCCCTAGCTCTAAGAGAGATGCAAATCAAAACAACTATGAAATATCATCTCACCCCAGTAAGAATAGCAAAATTTAACAGAACAGCAAGCAACAAATGCTGGTGAGGTTGTGGAGAAACTGGAACCCTTATTCACTGTTGGCAGGAGCATAAAATGGTGCAACCACTGTGGTAGACAGTATGGCACTTTCTCAAAAATTTGGAAATAGAAATATCATCTGACCCCGCAATTGCACTACTGGGAATATACCTTAAGGAAACAGAACTGCCACCCAAACAGATGTATGCACACCCACGTTTACTGCTGTGTTGTTCACAATGGCAAGGAGTTGGAAACAACCCAAGTGCCCATCAACAAACGAATGGATAGAGAAGCTGTGGTATATTCACACAATGGAATACTACGCTGCTTTGAAAACCAAGGAACTCGTGCAATATTATTCAAAATGGGTGACCCTGGAGGACATTATGCTGAGTGAAATATCTCAGTCACAAAAGGACAAATACTGCCTGGTGCCACTGTTGTAAAACAGGACTGAACTCGGGCTTGTGGGGAGACTGAGAATGATGGGTTCAATAATATATACTGCATTGAAACAGATGAGGTAGAAAACTGTTTAAGAGAGATATGTTATTAGGTATTTTTATCATGACAGGAGTCCAGGGTGAAGGCTGTATAGTGGAGGGACAACAATTAAAGAATTTTTCTTTTACTTTTCCAAGAGGGTAGTGTACTAGGGGGATGGTTGGGAGGGGAGAAAAGTGAAACAATGAATGAATGGAAAAAAAAAAAAAGAAATGTTCAAAATCCCTACCTCTAAGAGAGATGCAAATCAAAACAACTATGAAATATCATCTCACCCCAGTAAGAACAGAAAAATTTAACAGAACAGCAAACAACAAATGCTGGTGAGGTTGTGGAGAAACTGAACCCCTTGTTCACTGTTGGCAGGAATGTAAAATGGTGCAACCACTATGGAAGGCAGTATGACGCTTTCTCAAAAAAGTCGGAAATAGAAATACCATTTGACCCAGGAGTTCCACTACTGGGAATATACACCAAAGAAATCATAATCCTCACCCAAGCAGATATATGCACACCCATATTTATCACGGCTTTGTTCACAACATCAAAGAGTTGGAAACTAACTAAGTGCTCATAAACAAATGAATGGATAGAGAAGCTCTGGTATATTCACACAATGGAATACTATGCTTCTTGATGTTAAACTTCAGTTCATATTGAAGACTACACTCCTTAACCTTCTGCAGCAAACACCTCAGGTCCTCCTCAGTTTCGGCAAACAAGGTTGTATCATCTGCATAAAGTAGGTTGTTGATGAGTCTTTCTCCAGTCCTGATGCTACATTTCTCTTCATAAAGTCCAGCCTCCTGGATGATCTGTTCCTCATACAGATTGAAAAGGTATGGAGACAGGACACATCCCTGACACACTCCCTTCCTGATTGTGAACCATGCAGTGTTTCCTTGCCCTATTCTGAAAACAGTATCCTTGTTCAAGTATAGGTTTTGCATAAGCACAATCAAGTGTTCTGGGATGCTCATTCTTCTCAAGGTCAGCCAAAATCTACACAGTTGAATGTCCTTACATAGTAAATGAAGCACAAATAGACATTTTTCTGGTACTCTTTGCTTTCTGCCAAGATCTATCTGACATTGGTGCTAATGTCTTGTATTTCTGGTAATTCTCTGTTGATGTACTGTTCCAGTCATTTTATATATATTATATATATAATCTTCAGCAGGATTTTGCTTGTGTGTGGTATTAGTAATATTATTTGATGATTTCCATACTCTATTAGATCACCTTTTTTTGGATAGAAATAAATATAAAACTCTTCCAGTCAGTTGGGCAGCTAGTTGTCCTCCAGATTTCTGGGCACATCCTGGTGAGCACATCCAGGACACCATCTGTTTCTTGAAATATGTCAATTGGTATTTCATCAATTCCTGGGGCCTTGTTTTTCCGCCAAGTCCTTCACAGCAGCCTAAACTTCCTCCTTCATCACTATTGGCTCTTGATCGTATGTTGTTTCATGAAATTCTTGTGTCGCAAACAATAAATGCCGGTAAGGGTGTGGACAAATTGAAACCCTTATTCACTGTTGGCAGGAGCATAAAATGGTGCAACCACTGTGGTAGACAGTATGGCACTTTCTCAAAAATTTGGAAATAGAAATATCATCTGACCCCGCAATTGCACTACTGGGAATATACCTTAAGGAAACAGAACTGCCACCCAAACAGATGTATGCACACCCACGTTTACTGCTGTGTTGTTCACAATGGCAAAGAGAAGGAAGAAATCCAAGTGCCCATCAACAAATGAATGGACAGAGAAGCTGTTGTATATTCACACAAGGGAATACTATGCAGCACTGAAAAACAAGGAACTCATAAAATATTATACAAAATAGGTTGCTATAGAGGACATTATGCTGAGTGAAATATCTCGGTCACAAAAGGACAAATAATAATGCCACTGTTATAAAACAGGACTGACATGGGAGTTGGAGGGAAACTAAGAAAAAATGGGGGAAGTAATGAACATTGCATTTAAGTGGATGAGGGAAAGAACTGTCTAAAGGAAATATATTATTTTCATGACCACAGTCCAGAATAAGAGGTGCATAGCAAAGTGACCTGGGGGACAAGGGAAAGGTAGGAAATTGTGCAACAATGAAAGAATTTTTTTAAAGATAAAAGCAAACTGGCGGTGGGGGTAGGGAGGAAACGAATGAATGGAAATCCAAGTTTTCTGTAAATTTTCATTAAAATATCAATTTAAATTTTTTTAAAAAAATCTTCTGTGCCAACCAATACTTTTTGGTATAGTGATTCTGTGTACTCCTCCCATCTTCTTTTGATGTTTACTGGGTGATTCTGCCCACAACATCCTTAAGTATTGCAACTCAAGACTTGAATTTACTTGTTCTTCAGGTCCTTCAGCTTAAGAAATTCTGAGTTAATTCATTCCTTTTGATTTTCCAACTCTCTTTGTAAATTTCACTATATTACTTTGCTTTGTCTTCCCAAGCTGCCATTTGAAATCTTTTGTTTATCTCATTGACACATTGATTTATTCCCTTTGCTTTGACTTCTTGATGCCATAGTATATAGTACTTGATCTCTTCTGACATCCATATTGGTCTTGAATTCTTCCTTGTGCTTTGGCTTCTCTACGCTCCAGTGCAATCTTCAGAGTTTCTTCTGACATCCATTTTGGTCTTTTCTTCCTCTTCTGTGTTTGTAATGACCGTTTGCACTCTTCCTGGTTGAAGCTGTCAGATCTTGGGTTGGGCAATGGAAAATCCTTGGAGGCAAGGATTCTGGGGCTTTGTCTGACATACTTTGGGCATGTTGCAAGGAGGGACAGGTCCTTGGAGAGGGACATCATGCTTGGGAGGGTGGAGGGACGGCACAAGAGGGGAAGACCCTCTATGAGATGGATTGATTCAGTGACTGGAGTAATCGGGATGGGTATGTCAGAGGCAGTGCGATTGGCACAGGATAGAGCAGGGTTTAGGGCTGTTGTACATAGGGTCGCTATGAGTCACAAACGACTCGACGGCACATAACAACAACAACAACAGGAGTTCTACAGGACACATCACCTTCCCTTCGGAGACAGTACAATTAAACTTAAGAGACACTGGTCACAGCATGAAAAATTGTCAGCAGTTGACGTGTTTGGAATCACAGAAGCCAAGAAAGCTTCAGATACAAGCTGTCAGGTCATGGGTTGGACACTCCACTATGCAACCTTAATTCTGGACTCTTGTGATAACCATAATACCCTATTATATATCGCTTTAAAACTGTTCTCCCCTCATCTGTTTCAATGCATTATACATAACTTATTCCGTTTTTCTCAGTCTTATCCCAGCCCTAACGTCAGTCCCATTCTACAACAGAGGCACCATGCAATATTTGTCCTTTTGTGACTGAGATATTTCACTCAGCATAAAGTCCTCCATGGTCACCCATTTTTAATAATATTGCATGAGTTCCTTGTTTTTCAATGCAGCATAGTATCCCATTGTGTGAATATACCACAGCTTCTCTATCCATTTGTTTGTTTATGGGCATTTGGATTGTTTCCAACTCCTTGCTATTGTGAACAAAGCCATGATATACAAGGGTGTGCATATATCTGCTTGGATGTCAGTTATGGTCTCTTTAGGGTATATTCCCAGTAGTGGAATTGCTGGGTCAAATGGTATCTCTATTTGCAACTTTTTGAGAAAGCGCCACACCACTTTCCACAGTGGTTGCACCATTTTACACTCCCGCCAACAGTGAATAAGGGACCCAGTTCCTCCACACCCTCGCCAGCATTTTTTGCTTGCTGAGCTTCCAAGTTTTATAGGATCAGCTTCTCTTGGCCTGCATACCCTTCAAGCTTCCAGAGGTGGAAAATATCAAGTTGGGCCTTGGAAGGGGATACTCTGTATCCTTTGGAGGCCAAGAAGTTTGAGCAGTGTGGGTGTGGGACTGCACACCAAAAGATTACTTATTTATGTAGGATAAGAAGTTTATAGGAAAGTAGGCAAATAATGATGGGTTTTAAACTTCTGCAGTGTTGTGTGGAGACAGGGAATGAGGTTTAGCAGGAAAAGAAGAGGGGCTCTTTAGAGTAATGAAAACATGTTGGTAGTGAGAGGTTACAGATGATGTGGAAAGATATTGTATGATAGGGTTGACAATGCCTGGTAAGAGGCTTGGAGGGAAGACTATCAATCCCTATTTCTGAGACCTGGGTAGGGAAAAGAGAACCCAAGAAAGAAGGGAGTACTGAACAGGTAACTCTCATGCTAACTGAAAGGAAAATTTAAAAAAAACAAAAAACAAATAAACAATGTCCCCAAACCCAAGTATTGTAAGAACCTATACCTTTGATCTGTATTGTAAGAACCTATACCTTTGATCTTGTGTGAATGTTTGTGTTCCAGGAACTAGCTGACCACAAACTGAAAAAAACAATTACTGGCAAAAACCATATTTTAACTAACGTCAGCAGCAGGTAACTGACCTAAAATTGAACTTCTCCTTTTTCAAAGAGCCAATGAGCTAATTCCACGCCAAAGAACCCCTAGACCTAGTATAAATTCCCTTGCTTTTGGGGGCTCGGGGTCGACTTCCCTGTCTCCTGTGTGAGATACAAGTCGTCCCGAAGCTTCGTCAATAAAAGCCTCTTGTGATTGCAGCGAGTGGATCTGGTGTGAGTTGCTCGGGGTCGTGCCCAGTCTGGGTAATGCCCTAATTTGGAGTCTTTCACTAACCAGAAAGGAAACTGGTTTGCTTGGTACCTGAAGGTCACCTTGGGAGCTTAGCAGGAGCGGTGAGGGTTTTTGAACCTGGGCATCTTCAATCCTCTACAGTTAGGCCTAGAAGGTCAATAGGGGCTGGATCTGGAGGAGGGACTGCCCTTCTATGACTAGGCAGGCGCTGAAGTGCAATCAACCTTCCAATTGTCCTACAGATTGGGCAAGGCCATGTTGGAGGTTGAGGGTTTGGGCAAGGTTTGGGCAACGGTGAGCTCAATGACCCTCTTTGCCACATCTGAAGCATGCACCACGAGGTAATTGGCTCTTTGAAAGAGCATTGGTTCTCTGACCCTTCACTGTTGCTGGCCGTAAGGCAGCCAGGAGAGCCTGGGCTTGCAGATTCGCTTTCTGTCAGGCATGAGTTTTTTCTGCCAGTTCCTCTCTAGGTCGCTAATAGTGTGGGGGTGAGTGATGTGTTTAGAGGTAGTTTCTAGCTTGTGTGTGTGTGTGTGTGTGTGTGTGTGTGTGTGTGTGTGTGTGCTGTGGACTAACAGTGAGAGCTTGCTATTCATTTTGTCATTTTTCTCTGCTTTGGGAACTTTCCCAAGTGGGATGGGCTTGCCTGAGCTGATACATAAGTAGGGAAAGCAGGAGCCGAAAGGCTCGGCAAATTTACCTGTGTGTTTTTGCTGCTGATGTGATCAGAGGAGGAAGGCGATGGTTTAACTGTAGGTCAGGGTTGGAAAAAGAAGAGAGTGGATGCAGGAGAGGAGAAGTTGGCAGGACAGGATGGGCTGCATCTGAGGGAGAATTGGAAAGGGCTTCCTGTGGTGAGGTTATATTTACATACGACTGAGTTAGGAAAACAGAGGCTGTAAGGGGTTCTTTGTAGGATTAAAGGTGAGTGAGTTTACTGCAGTTTGAGATACAGCAAGACTTAGTTTTTTAATGTAAGAGGAACTTTAAACATTTGTAACTTTTGAAGAGGACAGACTTGGTAGGAGGAGTGGAATAGGAATGCCTGAGTCTGGATTCGGTGGGATATAGAAGAGGGCTGGGCAACTGGAAAGCAAAGCGGTTTAGCTTGGCGAGATCATAAATCCTTGATAACAAATGATGTAAGAGGTGGGACACTGGAATGGCTGAGTTTGAATTGTTGTTGTTGTTCTTATGTGCCGTCGAGTCGCCTGCGACTCATAGCGACCCTATGTACAACAGCCCTAAACTCCGCTCTGTCCTGTGCCAATCTCACTGTCTCTGACACTCCCATCCCAATTATCCCAGTCACTGAATCAATCCACCTCAAAGAGGGCCTTCCTCTCCTGCGCCGTCCCTCCACCCTCCCAAGCATGATGTCCCTCTCTAAGGACCAGTCTCTCCTCACAACATGTCCAAAGTAAGTTAGACGGAGCTTCAGAATCCTTGCCTCCAAGGAGCCACCCGGTTTAACCCTCTCCAGGACAAATCTGTTTGTTTTCCTAGCAGTCCATGGTATTCTCAATACTCTTCTCCAGCACCACAGCTCAAAGGCATCAATTCTCCTTCTATCCTCCTTGGTCATTGTCCAACTCTCTGATGCATAACAGGTGATTGTGAAGACCATGGCCTGTATCAGACGCACCTTAGTCTCCAGAGAGACACCACTGCTCTTCAGCACTTTGGAGAGGTCCCTAACAGCAGACTTTCCCATGGCAATGCACCTTTTAATTTCCTGGCTGCTGGTGCCAAGACTGTTGACTATGGAGCCAAGCAAACCAAAGCTGTGTACAATCTCAATCTCTTCACCATCCATCCTGATGCTGCCAATTGGTCCAGTGGTGAGAATCTTTGTCTTCTTGACATTGAGCCTCAATCCATATTGTAGGCTGCAGTCCTTGACACTCTGCAGCAGGCGCTTCAGGTCCTCCTCAGTTTCAGCAAGCAGGGTTGTGTCATCCGCATAACGCAGATTGTTGATAAATCGTCCACCAATCCTGACCCCACATTTCTCCTCATAGAGTCCAGCCTCCCGGATAATCTGTTCTGCATATAGGTTGAAAAGGTATGGAGATAGGATGCATCCCTGGCGTACGCCCTTCCCAATTTTGAACCATGCAGTGTTCCCTTGCTCTGTTCTGACGACTGCCTCCTGGTCCAAGTATAAGTTTCACATTAGAACGATCAAGTGTTCTGGGATTCCCATTCTTCTCAGAGTCAGCCACAGTTTGTTATGATCTACACAGTCAAATGCCTTTGCATAGTCAATGAAACACAGATAGACATTCCTCTGGTATTCCTTGCTTTCAGCCAAGATCCATCTAACATCAGCTACAATATCTCTAGTACTACGACCCCTTCTGAAACCAGCCTGGACTTCTGGTAGTTCTCTGTTGATGTGCAGTTCCAGTCGTTTTTTGATAATCTTCAGTAAAATCTTGCTTGCAGGTGAAATCAGTGAGATTTTTCTGTAGTTTCCACATTCGGTTGGGTCGCCTTTCTTTGGGATAGGAACAAATATCAATCTCTTCCAGTCAGTTGGCTAAGTGGTCGTTCTCCAGATTTCTTGGCACAACTTGGTGAGCATGTCCAGGGCCGCATCTGTTAACTGAAATATGTCAATTGGTATAGGATTGGTCAGGATAAAAAGGGAGGGCGAGGTTTCAGACAAAGAGATCTTGCTTTGGCGTAAATTTGGGCGGTCTTTGGAGGAGGTGGAGGCTGGAACAGAGAGGAAAATATGAGAGTGAAACAAAAGAAAGTTTCTCTAAGTCCACTGGCAAAAAGTGTTTAGATCCCAAAATAAATAAAGGTTTTATTCTTAGAACACTGAGAGTTATTACTTAGCTGGTATTGTGGCCGCTCACTTACAGAAAAAGGATCTTGAGGCTAGACTGAAGTGTGAGATATTTGAGAGAAGGCAGTTCAAGAGACCGTCTCTATAGAGCTTGGATAGACATGCACTTCCCATGGTTCCCAGATTTGTTGGTCAGGCAACCAGAATTCCACAGCATCCTCTGGAAACTGGGAGTCTTAGGAACTCTTACGACTGGAGAGAGGCTATAGACAGCTTGAGCATCCTCAGAGCCATCATAGCCTCGAAGAAATGCCTGGCATTTCTGTTGTCTTCCCACACAGATCTGTGTTTTTTGTGGGTATGTGGGATGGAAGGCCAATGGAACAGATCTGGGTTCTCTTGGGAGTTTACAATGTCTGGACTGGAAAGCTTAAAAGCTTTGGAAAGGAGGAATAAAGGCTTAATATGCCTGGAAATCAATTGGGTCTAGCTTTAGGAGCCTCCAGGAGAAGGAGATGGAGAAATCAGAAAGGGAGAGATCAGAAAGACAAAAGGGGCAGAGATCTGGCCAAGCAGCTGCCCACACAGAGCACAGAGGAGAGGGAGACCAGCAGAACTTTACCGTTCAGGCATCTCGACACTGCACAGACTGGTTCAGGAGAGAGTAAGGGGTGTGAGCACTCGCCCTAAGGTGGGGGCGCAGCACCTTAACTCATCTCCTGGGTTTCACAGCATCATATGTTAGGTTAGTGGACTTAAAGAAGAAATCAGAGAGAATGAGAGAAAGTTTAATGCAGCTTTATTAAAGGGGGTAAAGGTGAGCTCCTGGGTGAGTTCCTTATCCTGGAGAGGCAGAATGAGAAGTGACACTGAACTTTCATGGGAGGATTTTTATAAACAGAGTCCTTAGGGAGGGACATTCCATTCTGATTTAAGAGCCACCTGCTAGCTCAGCCAGACAAGCAAGGCCATTTGTTCTTACCAGCAGCAGGCAAGGCCATCAGTATTTGAGTACTGAGTTCTTCATTCTTCTCTTTGGCCCCCTGTGGCCAGACTAACACACCTGGCTAAGAACAGCTTCTAAGCTGCTACAGAAATGTATCCTGAATTCTATTCTCTTAGTCAGCACTATAGCTGCACTTTATAATTCATGCCAATGAAACCAACAGGAAAGTCTTCCCTGGAGGTTCAAGTTAGGTTTATCTCCCCATCGTCACTTCTATTAGCACTAAGAACTGAGCAAGATTGTTACATGGTAGGAAAAAGATGTCTTGAGTGGAGGGTTTGACCACAGAATGGGGTTGGAGGGTTTGATATCGATATGGAACATGACAGCCTCTCCAGAACCCAGTAAATATTGTCTTCTGAACTGATACAAACTTCTACAGAAAGTTTAATACAGTGAAGCCTCAGGTGAATTACCTTAATGGAGACTGCCCCACTCTCCAAGCAGCACAGAACTACTGGGGTTTAGAAATCTGAAAGCCAGGTTTTTTAGAAGTCCTTCGGAGGAATGCTAACCCCTATTTCCCAAGTAATGGTGGGAAAAGTCTACCTGTGCTTTTCATGAACACCAGCTCAAATAGAAGTGTTCCTTCCCACAGAGAAGGGAAGGAAAATGTTGGGCAAACGGGAGGGCAAAACTCAGGGCCTAGAGGAATTTTCTGAGTGCGAATTTTCAAACTCAAGACTTAGTTGGAGAAATGGAGAAAGTAACTAGAAACAACAAGAACCAAAAAACCCAACAACTGAGAAATTAATAACTAGATAGAGAATACTGCTGGTGGACAGACTGACCAATACACAAGATTGTGCCTGAGTAGGCATATCTGCTAGAGAAGAGGCTGACCACTGCAAGCTTTTTTAGTGTATTTGGGAAACAGTGAAGGTTGAAACAGAGATCCCAAATTTTTAAACTCCATTTAAAGAAAGGAAGGAGGAAGACTATCACAGACTATGAAAGACAGTGGTAAGCATGGGCTGACAGCTCTACTCACCTGATAGATTTCTGTAGAAAGCAGCTGGGGCAAAATGATCAAATACTGGGGAGAACTGAGAACTTTTAACACTCAAAATTTCCAATGTTTTAATAAAAAAAATTATAAGACCCACAAAGAAAAGAGAATCAAGAGCTCATGGCAAATGAATATGATAAAGGAAGTAAAAATGCAGATATAGAACACTAAAAAACTAATCAAATGGAAGAATAAATAAAACAATGTTAAACATAATTAAAAATAAAAACACTAAGATCTAAAAGAAATCAGAAAATACGAAGAAATAACAAAATAAATACCTTAAAAACCCCAAAACACCCAAGTTTAAAAACATTGCATTGAAAGGGACAATAATAAAAATGAGATACAATGGAAGAATTTACTAACAGATTTAAGCAGGTAAAAGAATGAATCAGTGAATTAGAGCATACTATATCATGCTCTATATGAAAGCTATACAAGAAATTGTTGTCTAAACAGAAAAAGGAAACCTTGCACAGTTTACAATCAAGAACTGTTATCTTTTCAGCTCCGCCCTTCCCTCACCCCTTACCCCCAGTGCCAGGTGACCCCCCCGGCCCCTCCCTCCTTCCACTCTCTGGGTCCTACTTTCCCTAGCTTTGTGCCCCAGGCTCCTAGCTGCTTCCCTCTCCACTGGGGAGTTGTTGCTCACTGCCCCTGGCAGAGGCTCAGTTACAACCAAGCAATGTCTTACTACCTCAACTCAGAAAACCACCTGGATCCGGGACCCATATATATATGGGCAGCTGCCCATGGTCAGCCTGGCCCTGGATGGTGTCAGGAGAAGCCTGCAAAAGCCAAAACCTTTCAGACTGTTTCAGACTTTTCTGTGGAGCTTTGTATGAATGGTGAAGATGATACTGCACAGAAAGAGAAGACTGATCATTTCATCTTCACATACACTCGGGAAGGGAATTTTCGGTACTCTGTCAAATCTCTCCTCAGTCTAGTCTTGGGCTTCATTTCTGACAATGTAGATCACATTGATTTCCTTATTGGTTTCTGTTGGGAGCTGTTTTGTTCTACCTAGCTGAAGCCATTTTGTAATCCTCTAAGGACATGTCTGGACATGTTGCCCCACACTGGGAGGACTGAGAAACGCCCAACCTTACTTCTCCTTTCCACTGCCCCCATTGTGTTTCAGTTTACCCCACCCTGGGAAGACAGGTTTTGGCTTACTGGGAACGCGCTGCTAAGTAATCCTACTCCTTTCCACTCCCCTCATTCGTGCTCCCATATATATCTCTGTATGATTTCAATAAAGTCGAGACTTGATCGGAAATTTCGTCTTGTCTCAATGTCTCTTTGTCTCCCGCGCCCCCCATTCTCTTTCTTCCTCTCCTAGGGTCGCTGTTGAATATCCCCACGGGCTGGAGCAGGTTTCCCTGAGCAGATTGCTGAAAAGCTGTTCTCTGCTGCTGAAGCCAGGCAGAAATTCACAGAGCCAGGTGCAGGGCTGGAGGCTTTACAGAAACTCACTGAGGCCTATGAAAGTCTGGTACTGTGCCCCCTCTGTTTGAAAAACAGGTACTTGATGATTTCAGAAAAACTTGAGGAGATCAAGTCTTTCTGGGAGCTGACTTGTCTGGATCTTTCCTGTTGCAAGCTTGGAGATGAACATGAACTTCTAGAACATCTCACCAATGAGGCCCTGTCTAGTGTAACTCAACTTCACTTGAAAGATAATTGTTTATCTTTCAGAAAATGACAGCTCCAGTTTGAGTGATGAAAAGAGGCCTTGAGAATCTGACATTACTAGACTTATCGTGCAACCCTAAGATCATAGTCACAGGAATTGGTATTTCTTCTCTTTTAGAAAACTAAACTGCTTAGATATCTCTGGGACAGAGATCAAGGACATCAAAACCATCAAACATATAGGCCTTGTTTACTCCAAAATGCCTTTGAAGGAATTTGACCATAACAACTGTAAGAAGACTAGGCTGACCAGATTGTTCTGCATTGGAAGCCTGTGACTTCAGAATCCATGAAGCTACGTGAAACCTCAGAGCCTCAGACTGCAGCCAAGCATTTCTATGGGAAGTGATCCCGGGGCAGAAATGGTAGTGAAGTGCCCCTTGGCAGATGCCCACATGAACTCTTCATAGAAATTCCAGTTCTTTAAAGAAAAAAAACCCAGACTGCCATGGACCATTGTTGAAATGGGAGCCTGCCTTGTGTCTGGAATCAAAGAAAAGCAAGAAGAGGGCTTTTGAGGATCCAGAAAAGGAACAGAAAACTCCTCACAGTCTTCAAAGCAGAAATATGTATGTCTTTCTGAGAAAGACTGGGACTTAATAAATTTTTATTGATAGACAAATAATAATTTGACCTATCCCCATTCTCACCCCCAACTCTAAAGGAAGAGGAAAGGGGACTGATGATGTTTACTTTTTGGTTGAGTTTACCTATGACATTAGCATGTTCTTGTTGTTGTGATGTGCCGTCGGGTCGTTTGCAACTCATAGCGACCCTATGTACAACAGCCCTAAACCCTGCTTTATCCTGTGCCAATCTCACTGCCTCTGACACACCCATCCCAATTACCCCAGTCACTGAGTCAATCACCTCATAGAGGTTCTTCCCCTCCTGTGCTGTTCCTCCACTCTACCCAGCATTATGTCCCTCTCTAAAGACCTGTCTCTCCTTACAACATGTCCAAAGTATGTCAGACGAAGCCCCAGAATCCTTGCCTCCAAGGAGCAGCCTGGTTTAACCCTCTCCACGATGAATCTGTTTGTTTTCTTGGCAGTCCATGGTACATTCAATACTCTTCTCCAGCACCACAGCTCAAAGGCGTCAATTCTCCTTCTATCCTCCCTAGTCATTGTCCAACTCTCTGATGCATAACAAATGATTGCAAAGACCATGGCCTGTATCAGGTGCACCTTAGTCCCAGAGTGAAACCATTGTTCTCAAGTACCCTGGAGAGGTCCCTAATAGCAGACTTTCCCATTGCAATACATTTTTTTATTTCCTGGCTGCTGGTGCCAAGAGTGTTGATTGTGGAGCCAAGTAAACTAAAGCTGGGAACAATCTCAATCTCTTCGCCATCCATCCTGATGCTGCCAATTGGCCAAGTGGTGAGAATCTTTGTCTTCTTGACATTGAGCTTCAATCCATACTGAAGGCTGCAGTCCTTGACCCTCTGCAGCAAGCGCTTCAGGTCCTCCTCACTTTCAGCAAGCAGGGTTGTGTCATCTGCATAACACAGATTGATTGTTGATGAGTCTACTTCCAATCCTGATGCCACACTTCTCATAGGGCCCAGCCTCTCAAATAATCTGTTCTGCACACAGGTTGAAAAGGTATGGAGACAGGACACATCCCTGGCGTACACCCTTCCCAATTTTGAACCATGCAGTGTTTCCCTGCTCTGTTTTGACGACTGCTGCTTGGTCCAAGTGTAGGTTTTACATTAGAACGATCAAGTGTCCTGGGATTCCCATTCTTCTCAGAATCAGCCACAGTTTATGATCCACACAGTCAAACGCCTTTGCATAATCAATGAAACACAGATAGATATTCTTCTGGTATTCCCTGCTTTCAGCTAAGATTCATCTAACATCAGCTACAATATCCCTAGTACCATGACCCCTTCTAAACCTAACCTGGACTTTTGGCAGTTCTCTGCTGATGTGCTGTTCCAGTCGTTTTTGGATAATCTTCAGTAGAATCTTGC
>NW_006399861.1:10885209-10894666 GCF_000299155.1 Elephantulus edwardii
TATATCTGAATGATAGTGATATTAACTGGACTTCCTTGTAAGCATATGGATAGTATCCTGTCATTCACAATGTTGTACTTCAAAATGGATCTAGAAATTACTTTTTTAACTATGAAAGCAACTCCATTTATTCTCGCCTTTTCATCTCCGGAGTAATATATCATATGATCATCTGACTCAAAATGCCCCATGCCGGTCCATCTCATCTCTCCAATGCCTAGTATGTCAATATTTATGCGTTCCAGCAAGCAGATATTTCTTTTGTGGTGGGGGGGGACTGCTATGGAAATATGTAATACTTTCTAATGTATATTTTCAATGTTGTTGTTAAGTGCTGTCGAGTCACAGGCGACTCGTAAAGACCTTATGAATGAAAGTCCTTCACACTTCCTGTATAACTTAATCCTTTCTCCAGGTTCATAGGGTTTCCAGAGGCAAGCTATTGTGGAAGTGGACGCCACTCCTGCTTCCATGCTTGTTTTAACTGGGGAGCTTCACCAAACACTGTCCATCATGGGTAACAGTATTTGGCTTCACAGCAACGAAGAGTTACCTCTGTACAGCAAGTGGACATGCCAGGGTCACACGACCTAGAAGAATGTTTCACCAAAAACAATTAAAAGCAGCCCTGAGGGCCGCAGAGTAGAGTCACCCACCTTTGGCTTTCAATATATTTTCAATAGATAGTAATTTTTTTCAAATAAACGGGTTGGTGTGTTTGTTTTTCTTTGCTGTCCTTAAAAAAAACAACAAAAACCTGTATCTTTCCCCCATATCTATTAAATTTGTATGTTGAGCAGATCATTTGAGAAGCTGGACATTACGAAGAAGAATGTTCATCAAAATCAGAGGAAGATTCATCAGGATTTGTGTTATACAGGTGACACAATCTTCCTTGCTGAAAGTGAGGAGAACTTGAAATGCTTGCCTTAGGTGATCAAACTCTACAACCCTCAAAATGGATTACATCTCAACATAAGGGGAAAAAACCCAACAACCCACAAACATTACGACCAGGTCAGTGGGCTACATCATGGTAGATTGAAAGAAGATGGAAATTGTTAAGTATTTCATCTTTCTTGGATCCATAATAAATACCCTAACTACCAGCAATCAAGGAATCAAAAGATATATTGCCTTTTCGATAAATATGATAAAAAGGATCTATGGTGTTAAGGAGAAATGATGTTAGTTTAAAGATTAAGGTGAATCTGCCTCAAGTCATGGGTTTTTCAATTACTTGCTATGAGACTAAGACCTGGACAATGACTAAAGGTGACAGAAGAATCAATGCCTTGGAGTTGTGATGTTGGGAAGAGTTGTTGTTGTGAAGTGCTGTTGAGTTGCAGGCAACTCACAGCAACCCTATGAAAAAGAGTCCTCAACACTTGGGCGTCTCTCATCTTCTCTCCAGGTTCATAGGGTTTCTGGAGGCAAGCTCTTATGGAAATGGATGCCACTCCTCCTTCCAAGATTGTTTTCATCGGGGAGCTCCACCCCACTCTCCGTCCGCATTGGGTAACCAGCCATTAACACATTTGACACATAAGTGTCACAGTGTTCAGCCTCACAGCAATCACAAGTTACCACTGTATGGCAATGTGTACACCATGGCTATACAACCTAGAGGAATGTCTGAACAAAAACAATGAAAGACAGGCCCGAGGGCCCTTCAGGGTTGTAGCAAGTTGGCATGCCCAAATGCTGGCAAAGTCCTTCTGCCAGACCCACAGTTCATCTGGCATGTCTGCTCTGCCAACCCCCTCATGGGGCCCAAAGAACACCACAATTGCCCTGAGCCCTCAAGCCTGCCGTGCCTCAAGGAGCCAGAGTCTGGATACAGCTGACATTAAGTCTCTCCCAAGATCCTAGGCGGGACTCGACCTTTCAGGCTTTTAGCAAGCTGGCACACCCAAATGCTGGCAAAGTCCTTCCACCAGACCCCCAGTTCATCTGGCATGTCCACTCTGCTGGCCTCCACGTCGGGCCCAAAGAACACCGAACACCAAAATTGCCCTGAGCCTTCAAACCTGTCATGCCTCAAGGAGCCAGAGACTGGATACAGTTGACATTAAGTCTCTCCCAAGTTCCTAGGCAGGACACGACCTTTCAGGGTTTTAGTAAGCTGGCATGCCCAAATGCTGGCAAAGTCCTTCTGCCAGACCCCCAGTTCATCTGGCATGTCTGCTCTGCTGATCCCCACGTGGGGTCCAAAGAACACCAAAATTGCCCTGAGCCCTCAAACCTGCCATGCCTCAAGGAGCCAGAGTCTGGATACAGCTGACATTAAGTCTCTCCCAGATGTCTTAGAGATGGTGAAGCCAAAGTGCTCCTTAGAGACAAGGATTCAAAGCTTCACCATACATACTTTGGATAAGATAGGTTGACACAGTGACTATGACAACGGCGTCAAGTCAGTCAGAGACAATGAGGTTGGCTCAGGATAAGGCAAGTTTCAGAACCATTGCTTATAGGGTCACTATGAGTCTTAGTCTACTTGATGGAAAATAACAACATAACTTGGTAAAGGACATCATGCTTGGAAAGGTCAGGAAAAGAAAGGAAGACCCTCAATGAGATGCAATGTGCAGTGACTGCTAACAATGGGCTCAAGTATGTCAGAGATGATTCATATGGTACAGGGTAGGAGAAAGTTCACTTCTGTTGTTCAAAGGGTTACTATGAGTCACACTTGACTTGATGGCACATAACAACAACATATGACTCAATGACACTTAACAACACAATAAAACACCAACATATGTAAAAGTACAGAGACTGAAAAGAAACAAGGTTCAACTGCCCTGGAATGTGTGATTATACATTGTATATATGACAACAATCTGGAACAAGAAGTAAATTACAAAATGGAGGGGTAGAGAGAGAGGAAAATGTGCAACAATCAATGAATGAAAGCCTAATCTTTCTGTAAACTGTCATAAAAGTCACAATTTTTTTAAAATCAGAAAAAATATTATTTTAATAAAAATCTTTAGAGGTTTTTTTTTTTTAAAAAGAATGAAGGTTCAAGAAGGGTAAGTACAGGTCGATTGTATTATGGTAAAATATCAGGTTGTTGTTGTTGTTGTTGTTATAAGATGTGGTCAGTTGACTCAGTGGATCTGAAACTTGCCCTATCCTGTTCCACTCACATCATCTTTGATAGACTGGAGCCTATTGTTAAAGTTATCAATCCATCTCTTTAAGGATCTTCCTCTCTTTTGCTGACATCTCACGTTTCTAAACATGATGTCTTTTCCAAGGACTTGGCTCTACTAACAACATGTCCAAAATATGTGAGGGAAAAAGCTTCACCATCCTTGCCTCCAAGGAGCAACCTCATTGCATTTTCTCCAAGACATATTTGTTCTCTTGGAAGTCCATGGGATATTTGATACTATTCTTCAACACAACTCAAAAGCTTGGATCTTTTTTCTTTTGTAATCCTCGGTCATTGTCCTTTCAAAAGCATAAGTAATCAAAAAGACCATGTCTTGACTGACATCATTTCTCCTTAACACCATAGGTCCTAGACAGCAAATTTTCCCAATGAGATACTTCTTTGGATTTCTTGTGGATCCAAACAAATAAAATTGTTGACAATTTCAGTCTTCTCTTCAGCTATCATGATGCTGCCTACTGACCCAGTGGTGAGGATTTTTGTTTTCTTGATGTTGAGATGTAATTTGTATTGAAGGTTATAGACCTTGATCTTCTGAAGCAAGTATTGCAAGTCCTCTTTGCTTTCAGTGATGTTGTGTCAGGACAGGTATTTGATGAGTTCTCTGATCATGATACCATACTTTTCTTCATAATGTCCAGCTTCTTAAATGATCTGCTCAGCACACAAATTGAATAGATATGGAGAACGGATAAAGCCCTGATGCACATTTTTCTTGATTTTAAATCATGAAATGTTCCTTTCTTCTGTTCAGACAACATCATCTCAGTTTTAAGTATAGATTTGGTCTCATTTGAGCATGAGTACATGTTCTGGAATTCCCATTCTTCTCAATGGTAGACATAATTTGTTATGATCCATGCAGTAAAATTTCTTTGCATAGTCAATAGAACACAAATAGACAATCTTCTGTTATTCTCTGATTTCAGTCAAGATCCCTCTTACATCAGCAAGAATACCTTTGCTGTCACAGCCTCTTCTGAATTCAGCTCTAATTTCTAGCAGTTCTCTGTTGATGTACTTATATTGTTGCAGTAATTATTTTTAGAAACTTCAAAAATATTTTATTTGCATGTGATATTGTTTGAAAACTTCCACATTCTGTTGGAAAACTTCTTTTGCGATAGGGAACAAATATGAATTTCTTTCATTCAGTTGGCCAGGTAGCTATCTTCCAGATTTCTTGGCACAGCCTAATGAGTACATCCAGGGCAGCAAGCATTTCTTTGTTTAAACACATCAATGGGTATTCCACCAATTCCTGGAACCTTATTGTTTTGTCAATGTCTTCAATGCAGCTTGAACTTCCTGCAGCACTATTATGCTACTTCGTGAAATAATTTTGTGTCAGCCAGTCCTTTTTGATACAGTCACTCTGTGTATTCCTTCCATTTTGGTCTTTTCTTTACAACGATCTTTGACTTTTCCTAGATGATATGTTTGATGCCATCCCACAATTCATCTGGTCTTTGATCTAATGTTCAATGCCTTAAAACTAGTCTGGAGATGGCTTTAAAATTGAAGTGGGATAGATTCAAGGTCATATTTTGGCTCTTGTGGACTTGTTTTCATTTTCTTCAACTTCAAATTGAACTTGCACATGAGTATTAATGGTCTTTCCCACTTTTCCCAGTTTTAACAATTGATAGTGATCTTCTCCAATGATGTTTTTGGCATAAAACAACACTGGTTTGCATAAAAAATTTGCATACATTGTCTTTCACATTTTCCTTCATTCACATTGTATTTCATACAATCATTCCCATACATTGTGCTTTATAAAATTAATCACCATTGAATTATGCCCACCATTTCCCCATTTTTTCGGGTCCCTGCCAGATCTTTCCCATTTCCTTTACCTCATCCCTCCACTGAACATATTGTGCGACGCTGTGATTCCCCCTTGTCCACCCCTCTGCTCCCACATCTTCTTGCCTTGAATCCCCCATACATGTTCCTAGTTTTCCTTCTATTTTTACAATAATGGTCTTCTGTAGTATTGTCCTTATGAAACCGATTAAGTTCACTCAGCATAATGCTCTCTAGTCTCTCCCAAGTTATGTAGTATTTTTTTTAAAATCATTGCTCCTGAGTGGTATGTAGTATTTCATTGTGTGAATATACCAATTCATTCAGTTGTGGTTGGACATTTGGGCTGTTTTCATGTACTTGTGATTGTGAATAATGCTGGTATGTACATTGGTGGACAAATCTCCATTGGTGTCTCAGTTCTACTTTCCTTGGGGTATATTTCTCGCAGTGGAATAGCAGGTCTTATGGAGTTCCTACATTCAGCTTTTTGAAGAAATGCCAGATTGCCTTCTAGAGTGTTTGAACCATTTTACAATCCCATCAACAGTGTATAAAAGTTCTAATCTCTCCATATTTTCTCCAACATTTACTGCTTGCTGTCTTGTTAAACTTTGCCGCTGCCACTGGGGTGAGATGGTATCTCATTGTGGTTTGAATAATCTTCAGCAAAATTTTGCTTGCATGTTATATTAATGGTATTGTTTGACAGTTTTCACACTCAGTTGCATCACCTTTCTTTGGAATGGGAACAAATATAGATCTCTACCAGAGGATCTTGTCTGGTCAGGTCTTTTGGATTTCTTGGCACAGCCTTGGTGAGGACACCCAGGGCTGCACTTGTCTGCCAAAACATGTTAATCGGTATCCCATCAATTCTTGGCGCCTTATTTTTTGCCAAAGCCTTCAGTGCATCTTGAACTTCTTCCTTCATCATCACTGGTTCTTCGTCAAATGCTACTTCCCGAGTCTGTGTCTGCCAATTCTGTTTTATACTGTGCCTTCCATCTTCTTTTTATTTTGCCCATAGCATTCTTCAGCAATGCTTGTCAAGGCTTGACTTTGTTCTTCAGTTCTTTCAGCTCAAGTAATGCTGAAGTGTAGCATTAGTGTAGTGTCACATTTTTTCCCCTTCAATTCTGTTTTTGCTATATATATTTATGCACTCTAATGTTAAGTGCATATATATTTATGAATGTTAAATCTTTTTTATTAATTGATACGTCTACCATCATAGAAAATCCATCTTTACCTCATGTAACATATTTTATCTTTAAGTCTACTCTGCTTGATATTATGATCACTACCTCGGAAAAAAGATGACAGAATAATCAATGCCTTTGAGTTACAGTATTGGAGAAAAGTTCCAAATATCCCACGGAATGTCAAGAGAACAAACAAATATTTCTTGGAGAATGTGCAACCAGGATGATCCTTAGAGGCAAGGATGGCAAAGACTTGTCTCACATACTTTGGCCACATTCCTTTAAAAACAATATCATGCTTTGAAAGGTGGAGGGTCATCAAAAGAGTGGAAGACCCTGGACAAGATGTCTTGACAGAGTGACTGTATCAATGGTCTCAGGTACACTAGAAATTATTGGGATGGCATAAGATAGGGCAAAGTTCAGATCCATTGTTAATAGGATTGCTACAAGTTGTTGTCCACTTTATGGCTCTTAACAACTGTCCTTGTTAGCTGCAAATTCAAAGTCAAGCCTCTTGGAAGTTAAAATACATCAATAGCTCCAAGTGAGAAAAATGGGCAATCTCCTCCCCTATGATTTAAGCCTCAGAAACCCAATGGAGGGTCAGCTTTGAGTTGGTTTAGACCCCCTGGCAATGAGTTTCAGTGTTTCTAGTACTTTAACTTAAATGGCCTAGTAGGCAAGGAGTTAGTTATTCTGCCAACTGAAAGGCAAGGGAGTTGAATCTACCAGGTCTCCATGAGAGAAAGTTGGACAATCTCCTGTGCAATTTACAGTCTTTAGAACCCAGTGGAGGGTCAGTTATGAGTTAGTTCTGACTTGAAGATTTTTTAAATTGAAACTATCAACAAAACTAGGAGTTGGTTCTTTGAAAAAGTTAATAAAGTCGACAAACCATTAGCAAAACCCACAAAGGAAAAGAAAGAAAAAACACAAATAATGCAAATAAGAGTTGAGTCAGGTAACATCACAACAGAACCAACGAAAATTAAAAAGCTAACATTAGAGTATTATGAAAAATTATACTCAAATAAATATGAAAACCTAGAGGCAATGGACAAATACCTAGAAATGTACAGCCTACCTAAACTAACAGAAACTGAAATTGAACATCTGAACAGACCCATTACAAAAGAAGAAATTGAAAAGGTAATACAACAACTTCCAACCAAAAAAAGCCCTGGACCAGATGGTTTTACAAGTGAATTTTATCAGATATTCAAGGAAGAATTGTCACCAATTCTACTTAAACGATTTCAGGAAATAGAGAAAGATGGAATTCTCCCAGATTCATTCTATGAAGCAAACATATCATTGATACCAAAGCCAGAAAAGGACACCACCAAAATAGAAAACTATAGGCCAATATCTCTTATGAACATAGATGCAAAAATACTGAATAAAATCCTAGCCAATAGAATTCAACGATACATCATCATGACCAAGTGGGATTTATAACAGGTATGCAAGAGTGGTTCAACATAAGGAAAACAATCAATGTAATTCATCACATTAACAAAGCAAAGAAAAAGAATCACATGATCCTATCAATTGATGCAGAAAAGGCCTTTGACAAAATCCAACACCCTTTTCTGATGAAAACACTCAACAAAATAGGATTAGAGGGGAATTTCTTCAACATAGTAAAAAGTATTTATGCAAACCTGAGAGCCAACATCGTTCTCAACGAAGAGAGGTTAAAGGCATTCCCTTTAAGAACAGGAACTAGGCAAGGATGCCCACTCTCATCTCTCTTATTCAACATTGTATTGGAAGTCTTAGCGAGAGCAATAAGACATGAGAAGGAAATAAGAGGTATCCAAATCGTCAAAGAGGAGGTAAAATTATCTCTCTATGCAGATGATATGATAGTATACCTAGAAAACCCTAAAGACTCAGCAAGAAAACTATTGGACGTAGTTTTACTCCTATAAAGTGGAAGGAAGTTTATGAAATATATTGGTTTTTCAATTATTTTACATTTTGTTTATGATGTTGTTATTCTTGTGTACTATTGCAAACCAACCCATAACTGACCCTTCAGTATATTTTAGAGGCAGTGATTTGCATGGAAGGATACTACCAATCTTTCTCCCATAGAGCAGCTAGTGGATCTGAATCATGTACGTTTGTGTTGGCAGCACAGTTCCTTGCCACTAAGTCACCAGAGCTCCCTTTATGTATTAATTACAACAAATTAATATAATTAATTTATTACGATTTCTAATAAACCCCTTATTATATATTTTCTTTCCCATTACACAACTTATCTATTTGACTCCCCTTTCCCTACCTTTGGATCCCTGGTGACCATCCAATAGTTATTCTATCTGTGTATAAACCTATCCTTAGCTTTTTATAATAGTGGTTTTATACCAAAATTTTCCTTCTGTGACTGACATATGTCGCATAGTGTAATTTGTTAATTCTTTCATGTTGTACAATGTTTCATTAATTCTTTCATGTTGAATACTCCTCCATTGTGTGAATGTACCATATGTTCTTTAGCCATCCATCGGTTACTGGACATGTGAGTTGTTTTAATCTTTTTGCTGTTGTGAATAACACTGCATGAGTGAGTATGAGTGCTCATTGCCTGTTTTATAGCTCTTCTTATTTTAGGATATAGAAATCAACTCACTGCTCTTATCCAAACAGAACAAGGGAACATCACATGGGTTGAAATCAGAAAAGATGTGTGTCAGGGTTATATTGTTTGTCCCTACCAATTTGATCTCTATGTGAAGCAAATAATCCAAGAAGCTGGACTATATGAAAAAGAATATGGCATCAGGATTGGAGGAAGACTCACTGAAAATCTGCATGATGCAACCTTGCTTGTAGGTAGAATCTTGGATTTGAAATATTGCTGCAGAAGATCAAAGACTACAGTCTTCAATATGAATTACATCTCAATATAAAAAAAACAAAAATTCGCACCACTGGACCAGTAGGTAACGTCCCAATAGACGAAGAAAAGACTGAAGTTGTCCAAGATTTCATTTTACTTGGATTCAAAATCAACACTCATGGTAAGAGTCGTGAAGAAATCAAAAGACATATAGCGCTCTTTTCGCCATTTTCCCAGTGTCGCTGAAGTTGTAGCCATGAAGGTTGAGCTGTGCAGTTTCAGCGGGTACAAGATCTACCCCGGGCACGGGAGGCGCTACGCCAGGATCGACGGAAAGGTGTTCCAGTTTCTTAATGCAAAATGCGAGTCGGCTTTCCTTTCCAAAAGGAATCCACGGCAGATCAATTG
>NW_006399861.1:10894831-10902444 GCF_000299155.1 Elephantulus edwardii
CACAAAAGCAGCGCCTAAACAAAAAATTGCGAAGCCTGTGAAAGTTTCTGCTCCCCGAGTTGGTGGAAAACGCTAAGGAGGCTCATAAGGCTTAAATAAAGATGGAGTTGTAACTCTAAAAAAAAAAAAAAAGACATATAGCGTTGAGAAAATTTGCTCTCAAAGACTTCTCCAAAGTGCAAACGGCAAGAATATAATTTTAAAGATCAAGGCATGTTGGATTCAATTGTATCTGAAAGCTATTAAATGAATAAAAATGACAGAAAAAGCAATCCCTTTGAACTGTGTAATGCTTGAAAAAAGTATTGAATATCTTATGAATTGGCAAAAGAACAAATATATCTTGAAGGAAGTGCAACCAGAATGCTCCGTAGAGGCAAGGATTGTGAAACTTCATCTCACACACTTTGGGGATGTTGTCAGGAGGGATTAGTACTTGGAAAAAAAGGCATCATGCTTAGAAAGGTAGAAAGTCAGTGAAAGAGAGGAAGATCCTCAACAAGATGTACTGACACAGTGACGACAATAGGCTTGAACATGACAGAAGTTGTGAGGATGGTGCAGGATAAGTTTTGATCTGTTGTTCCAAGGGTCGCTATGAGCCATAGTGAATTCATTAGTACCTAAGAACAACTGAATGACTGAAGAAGAAAAACAAAGGAGGATTTACACTTTCTAATCTCAATACCTACTGCACAGACATAGTAATCAAAACAGCAAGTTCCTGATAAAAAGAGGCACAATGAAGGGAAAAGCAGGATCCAATATGGGAGTAATTAGGAAAAAAATCACCCAAGAAAAGGAAAGAGGTACTCTGTGTGTGTGTGTGTGTGTGTGTGTGTGTTGTGTGTGTGTGAATGAAAACAGAATTTCAGGAAGGAAGTGGATAAAAACATTAATGTGACAGAAAAGTGTATGAGTGGTTGAATGAAAATACTATTTGTTTTAAGCCTTCACTCAAATTACAATTTAAAAAAAAATAAAACCTCTGAAGTAGTTCTACTCTGTCTTATAGGTTGCTAGATGTTAGAATAGACTCAAGGGCAACAGTTTTGACTTTGGATTGTTGTTGGTATTATGTGCCATTGAGTCAACTACAACTCATAGCAACCTATGGACAATAGATCTGAACCTTGACCTGTCCTGCTTCATCCTCAGTATTTTTGCCACACTTGAGTCTACTATTACAGTGTCAATCCACCTTGTTGAAGGTCTTCTCTTTCTTTGACCCTCTACCTTGATGGGAAATAAAATTTCACCATCCTTGCCTTTAACAGAGCACACTTGTCACATTTCCACCAAGACAAATTTGTTTGTTGTTTCAGCAGTCCCTGGGATATCAAGTACTCTTCCCCAGCACCACAACCAAAAGGCTTCAATTGTTCTCTGGTAATCCTTATCCATTGTCCAACATTTGGATGACTAGGGTGGAATAACTGAAAATACTTTGGCTTGAATAAAGTGTACTTTAGTATTTAAACTGACATCTTTGCTCTTACCACTTTAGAGAATTTCTTGACAGCAGATTTTCTTAATGTTCCACGTCTTTTGATTTCTTGACTGCTACAACCATGAGTCTTCAATACAAGTTTAAGTTCAACATCAAGAAAACAAAGATTCTCACCACTGGGCCAATTGGCAGCATCATGATAGATGGTGAAGAGATTGAGGCTGTTAACAGCTTCAACTCTTGCTTGGCTTCCACAGTCAACACTCTTTGTACCAGCAGCCAGGAAATGAAAAGACTAATTGCATTGGGAAAGTTTGCTATGAGGGACCTCTGTAGAGTACCGAAGAGCAATGACATCAATCTGAAGACTAAGGTGCACCTGATTCAGGACATATTCTTCACAATTAATTGCTATGCATAAGAAAGCTGAACAATGACTCAAGATGATAGAAGGATAATTGATGCCTTTGAGCTGTGGTGCTGGAGAAGAATATTGAATATACCATGCACCGCTGGGAGAACAAACAGATAAATCCTGGAGAAGGTGAAATCAGGCTGTTTTTTGGAGGCAAGGAGTCTGAAGCTGTCTGACATACTTTGGGCATGTTGTAAAGAGGAACCAGTCCTTAGAGGGGGACATCATGCTTGGAAGGGTGGAGGGACAGTGCAAGGGAGGAAAACTCTGGATGAGATGGATTGGCTCAGTGACTGGGGTAATGGTGATAGGTGTGTCAGAGACAATGAGGTTGGCTCATGAAAGAGCAGAGTTCAGAGCTGCTGTACATAGGGTTGCTATGAGTAGAAAGTGACTAGACAGAACATACAACAACAACAACAATGACTATGAGTGTTGATTGTGAACCCAAATAAAATGAAGTTGTTGACAATCTTAATCTTTTCTTCATCATGATGTTGTCTATTGGTCTAGTAATGAGGATTTTCTTGATGTTGAGGTATAATCCATATTGCAGGCTGTGATCTTTGATCTTGAGTAAGTGTTTCAAGTCTTCACTTTCTGCAAGTAAGGCTGTGTCATCTGCATAATGCAGGCTGTTGATGAGTCTTTCTCCAATCCTGATACCACATTCTTCTTCATCTAGTCCATAGTTGTGGTTGTTATGTGTATTGTTAGGTGTCTTCGAGTACAAACTCATAGCAACCCTATGAACAACAGATTTGAGTATCTTGTGCCATGCTCATCATCTCTGATATATTTTAGTCTATTGTGACAGTAGATGTTTCAATACATCTTGTTGAGGGTTTTCTTCTCTTTCACCAACCCTCTACCATTCCAAGCATGATGTCCCTTTCCAAAGAATGGCCACCTCCCCCAAACCAAAATGTGACCTTAGGTCTACCTCATCTGAATTTTAATACCATCTCAAGAACAGGTTTGAGACATTGAATACTAATGGTTGAAGATCAGATGAGTTGGGAGATGACATCAATGATACCATCCATGAAGACAGCAAAAGGTCATTACAACGACAGGGGAGAAAGATAAGACCAAAATGGATGTCAGAAGAGCCTATGAAAATTGTACTAAAGTGTCAGGAAATCAAATCCAAGGGAAGAGATGCTGAAATAAAAAAGATGAACAGAAAATTTCAAAGATCAGCTCAAGAATACTGAACAAATTATAGTACATAATTGTTGCTGTTAGGTGTTTTTTAGTTGAGTACAACTCGTAGTGATGCTGTGAACAACAGATATGAGCACTGTCCTATCCCAGGCCATTGTCACTATCTCTGACACACTCAAGACCAATTGTTGCAGTTACGGGGTCAATACACCTATCCTCCTCTCCTTCATTGTCCCTCCTTCTTCCCAAGCATGATGTCCTTCTCCAAGGAATAATCTCTCTTAGAAACACGCCAAAGTATGTGAGAAAAGCCTCATCATCATCCTTGCCTCTAAGGAGTTCTGTGGCTGCACCTTCTCCAAGATATATCTGTTAATTTGTGGGCTGCTATGATGTTGAAAGCTATGCCACAAGAGTTTCACATGACAGAGGGAGCCATCCATGATAGACAGGTGTTAGTGGAGCTCCCAGACTAAGACAGACTAGGAAGAAAGATTGGCCATCCACTTCTGAAATAATGGGCCTCTGAAAACCATTTGTACAACAAAGGACCAGGAATAGAGCTACTATTAAAAGTAGATCCCAGTTTGGTAGTCAATCAGAAGAAGGAGAAATAGCTGCAAATATCCTTTAATAGTTGGAACATGGAATGTATGGAGTATAGTTCATAGAGTAGTTGGAAAATATGGCCTTGGTAACAGAAATGAGACCTATGATAGGATGAAAGAATATTGTTCAAGCAATGATTTATTTCTTGAAAATATTTTTACAAAAAATATAAACAGCAAATATGCATATGGAGAAGAATAATTGTGACTGAAGAATTATTGATGTCTTTGAGCTGTGGTGTTGGAGAAGAGTACTGAAAATCCCATGGACTGCCAAAAGAACAAACAAATATGTCTTGGCAAAAGTGCAGCCAGAGTGCTCCTTGGAGGCAAAGGTGATAAAGTTTCGTCTCACATCCTTCAGACATGTTGCTAGAAGGGGGTATTCCTTGGAGAGGAATATTATGCTTGGAAAGGTGAAGGTTCAGTGAAGGAAAGGAAGACCCTCAAACAGGTGGACTGACACAGTGGCAGCTGCAATGGGCTCTAGTACGTGAGGAAGTGTGAGGATGGAACAATACAGGACAGAGTTCAGATCTGTTATTCATAAGGTTGCTGTGGTTCATACTCAATTTGACAACACCTGACAACAAAACACGGACCTCACCTCAGGTTGACTACATCTGTGAAAAGAGTCAATGGAGAAGTTCAATATCAGCAGTTAAAACAAAATTTGGGGGCTGATTGTGAAACAGTCATGTGCAAGTTAAAATGTAAACAAGCCTATTAGAACCAAAATACAATCTTAAATTTATCCCCACTAAAGGTTTTAAAACCTTTTCAAAAATAGACCTATAGGGAGATCTGGTGGCCTAGTGACAAGAAGCTGTGCTGCAATCCCGAAGGCATATGGTTTGAATCCACCAGATAATTCACTGGAGAAGGATGAGCAGTCCCCTCCTGTGTCACTCGGATCTGACTTGAAGGCACATAACAACAACAAAAATAAAATAAAATGTCACTAAAAAAAATAAGGTATAAAATGAAAAAAAAAAAATAGATCCTATGCAGTGAACACTAATGACTGAGAAGTAGATGAGTTCTGGGATGGTATCAAGAGCATCATGTGTGAAAAAGGCAAAAGATCATTGCAAAGATAGCAAAGGATAAAAAGATCATATGAATTTCAGAAGAATCTCTCAAACTTGCCCTGGAATGTAGAGACCAAAATGAAGGGAAACAATGTTGAAATAAAAGAGCTAAACAGATTTCAAAGGGCAAGCAAAGTATTATAATGAAATGTGCAAAGAGCTGGAGTTAGAAAACTTAAGAGGAAGAACAAGCTTGACACATCTTAAATGGAATTAAATGAAGAACTAATTTAACCCTCAAGCTGCAATACTGAAGGATTGTATGGCACAGGAAAATCTTCAATGATACAGGAATTATTAAAAGAAGATGAAAATAATACGTAAAATCACTGTAGCAAAAAGAATTTGTCAATACCAAATCATTTCAGGAAGTAGGATGATCAATCATCAGTGTACTGAAGGAAAAGGTTCAAGCTGCATTGAAAGTATTGAGAAGAAAGAAAAGACTTCAGGAATGGATGGAATAGTAATTGAGGTGTTTCAATAGACGGAGCAATGGATGTGCTTACTAGTCTATACCAAGAAAGTTTGAAGACCTGACCAACTTCATGGAAGAGTTTAATATTTGTTCCCATTCCATTATAAGGCAATCTAACAATGCAGAAATTATTGGATGGGATCACTAATATCACATACAAGCAAAATATTGGTAAATATTATTTAAAATATGAATTGAAGAATGGAAGAATGGAACAGCACAAGGACTCAACACTTCCAGAAATTCAAGCTGGAAGATGTAAGAGAGCTATCACTGCTGATGTTAGATGGATCTTGGCATAAAGCAGACAATACCTGAAAGATGTTTACCTGTGATTTATTGACTACACAACAAATTATGGTGAACATTAAGAAGAAAAACAATCCTAAAACACTTAATTGTGTTCATGAAAAATGTATACGAAGATCAAGAAGCAGTTGTCTAAACAAAACAAGACAACACCACATGGTTTAAAAATTAGGAAATGTGTACACCATGGTTATATCCTTTTTCTAAACCTATTAAATCTCTACGCTGAGCAAATTTGAGAAGCCGATTTTGGCTTAGTAGTAAATAAACTATTTTTTGAGAGAGGGAATATTTTCCAGAGAAAGTGATATTCAATATATCCCAAACCATTGAGATACCTGACTTTGGGAAAATCTGCTGTCAAGGGACTTCCCCAAAGTGCTAAAAAGAAATTAGTCTAAAGACTAAGCTAAGGTGCACCTGATTTAAGCCATGGTATTTGTAATCACTTGCTATTATTCATCTTATAACTGGTGACAGAACAAGAATCAATGCCTCTGATCTGTAGTGTTGGAGAAGAGTATTGAATATCCCATGGGCTGTCAAGAGAACAAATGAGGGTGCTCTTTGGAGGCAAGATGATGAAATTTTTTCTCACATACTTTGGGCATTGCCTAGAGAGTTGATAACAGAACATAGGAGTACAAGGCTATGACTATCTCTCTGAAAGGGCCAGAAGGAGTGATAACAGCACTGTCCCTCTTCACCCCAGAGCAGAAAGCAAATAAAGTGCCTGTGGCCCAGCCCCAGGGTACTTCTAGAGCGACACCAGCAGCAAGAAGGAGGTTTATTCATTGTTGCCTCATAGACGATGGTAACAAGAGTGGGATTTATTAGGGAAATAAGTTGGAGAGTGGGTGAGGCAAAAAATATCTAGGTTTTAGTACAACAGTCCCAAGGCACAATTCCTCAATTAGTCCAGGCTTTAGCTCCTTCAGCTTAAGAAACGGTGAGCAAGTTCAGCCCTTTTGATTTTCTGACTCCTGCTCTCTGCACATTTCATTATAGTATCTTGCTTTGTTGTCCCGGGCTGCCTTTTGAAATTTTCTGTTTAGCTCTTTGATTTCTTGGTTTCTTCCTTTAGCTTTGGCTTCTCAGTGCTCTAATGCAATATTCAGAGTCTCATCTGACATCCATCTTGGTCTTTTCTTCTTTTTCAGCCTTTGTAATTATCTTTTGCATTCTTCATGGACGATTTTTTTTTTATATCCTCCCAGAGCTCATCTGGCCTACATTCATTGCTGCTCAAAGCCACAAACCTGTTCCTGAGATGGCTTTGAAATTTGAGTGGGATAGACTTAAGATCAAATTTAGTTCCCATGGACTTGATTTAATTTTCCTCAACTTCAGCTTGAACTTGCATATGAGTAGTTGGTGGTCTGTCCCACAATCAGCACCTGGCCTGGTTTTCACTGCTGATATTGAGCTTCTCCACCGAGTCTCTCCACAAATGGAATCTATTTGATTCCTATGCATGCCATCAGCTGAGATCCATGTGCATAGCCTGCGTTTATGTTTCTTATAGAAGGTATTTGCAATGAATAAATCCTTGAATGTGCAGAACTCTATCATTCTATCTCCAGCCTCATTTCTCTCACCGAGCTCGTATTTTCCAGCTACTGATCCTTCTTCCCAGTTCCCAACTTTTGTGTTCCAGTTGCCCATTATTATCAACGCATCTTGATTGCATGTTTGATCAACTTCTGACTGCAAAAGTTGGTAGAAATCTTCTATTTCCTCCTCTTTGGTTCTAGTGGCACTATTTAAGGATACTTTGGGTAGAATGTTAAATGATCCAGGAAGTATCAAGAGAAGATGGAAGGAATACACAGAGTCACTGTATCAGAAAGAATTGGCTGACACAGAAGAATTTCATGAAATGACATATGAGCAAGAGCCTATGGTGATGAAGGAGGAAGTTCAAATTGCTCTAAAGGAATGGACAATAAACAAAGCTCCAGGAATTGACGGCATTACCAGTTGACATATTTCAACAGACAGACACTGCCCTGGATGTGCTCACTAAGTTGTGCCAAGAGATCTGGAGAACAGCCAGCTGGCCCACTGACTGGAAAAGATCGATATTTGTTCCCAT
>NW_006399861.1:10902764-10903357 GCF_000299155.1 Elephantulus edwardii
CATCAGAACAGAGCAAGGAGACAATACATGGTTCAAAATCAAGAAGCGGGTCCGTCAGGGATGTATTCTGTCTCCATACCTTTTAAATTTGTATGCAGAACAGATCATCCGAGACGTTGGGCAGTATGGAGAGGAGTGCGGCATCAGGATTGGTGGAAGAGTAATCAATAACCTGCGTTATGCAGATGACACAACCCTGCTTGCTGAAACTGAGGAGGACCTGAATGAAGCTCTTGCTGCAGAAGGTCAAGGACTGCAGCCTCCTATATGGATTGAAACTAAACATCAAGAAAACAAAGATTCTCACCACTGGGCCAATTGGCAGCATCAGTATGGATAGTGAAGAGATTGAGATATTTAGCAGTTTTAGTTTGCTTGGCTCCACAATCAACACTCTTGGTAACAGCAGTCAGGAAATCAAGAGATGAATTGCATTGGGAAAGTCAGCTATGAGGGACCTCTCAAGAGTACTGAAAAGCAACGATTTCAGGCTGGAGGCTAAGGTGTGCCTGATCCGGGCTATAGTCTTCGTAATTACGTGCTATGCATCAGAGAATTGGGCAGTGAATAGGGTTGATGGAAAGAGAATTGAT
>NW_006399861.1:10903642-10904253 GCF_000299155.1 Elephantulus edwardii
AACAACAACAACAACAACAACAGTCGAGGCTTCAGTTCAGCAAGCAGCTTTTCCTTCCATCATCAAAGGCAAGAACAGAAAACCTTTAACTGTATTCCTTATCTTGGTTTTCCTCTGGTTACACCTTGCCACATTTTATCCACAGTAATGCCACAGTCTCTTCACCACTGTCACTATGGTCTTGGCCACCAGGGGCTCCCTCAATCTTGCTGCTCAGTGTGGGAAACTTGTGAGCTCTCGCGCTCACCCACCCACACACACTTGTTGATGATTTGCAAGACCAAATGCCTGCAGTTAAGGTAAATGGAGACCACAGGACGCTAAGGTAATGGCTAAAAAAGCCAACGCTAAGCTAACACCAGAGGCATCTTATCAGAAGTCAATCCTTTGAGAAGGACATCATGTTGAGAAGGTGGTGGCTCAACACAAGAGAGGAAAACCTTTGACAAGAAGGATTGACACAGTGACTTTAGCAATGCAGTCAATTGTCCTGGAAATAGGGATAGGGCCACTGAGTCATAGTTGACTCAACAGAACAACAATGTGGCTCTAATATTGTAGGTGTTTTTTTTTCTTTCTATATTTTATTAATTTTCATAAACATTTACAGA
>NW_006399861.1:10918820-10919437 GCF_000299155.1 Elephantulus edwardii
AAAAAAAAAAAAAAGAAACACTCTGGCTGAAAAAAAAAAAAAAAAAAAGAAACACTCTGGCTGCACTTTTCCCAAGATATATTTTTGTTTGTTTGTTCTTTTGCCAGTTCATAGGGTATTCACTACTCTCCTCTAACACAACTCAAATGTATCCATTGTTCTTCTGTCATCCTATTCACTCTCCAGCTCTCAGATGCATAGCAAGTGACGAGAAGACTATGACTTGAATCAGGAACACCTACCTTAGTCTTCAAATAGCAATATTTAGTGCATCTTTATCAGTTTGAAGACTAAAGTACACTAAGCATTGCTTTTGACTTCTTTTTTTTTAATTTTTTATTGGGAAAAACATATTGGGGTACAAGGAGGTGAGGGTTGGGGGCAGAAGGGTGAGGATGAGCCAGAATGCAGCTGCAGAGCTGCACAGTCGATGGGGGGAGCAGGTGAAGGAAATGATGAGGGTCCAGTGGGGACCAGATGCTACAGAGGAATGACAAGCATTTTCCAATAGTCATTAAACCTACTGTCTTATTGATTTGGAAATTGGATGCTGACTCTCTGGCTTCTTCATGCTGAACAGGGGCGTAGATGTAAAGGGGGGAAGGGAGGATGCTTTA
>NW_006399861.1:10920282-10927797 GCF_000299155.1 Elephantulus edwardii
GGAACCTGAGAATTGTGAAGAGACTCCCCCCCAGGTCTAACCATCTTTTGGCAGAAGCATTCAACAGAACAAAATATGTGGTGCCTTTAGGATGTCGGTCCTCTTGAGCATGCTGCCACTGTTAAGGTCATCAGACTCACAGTGACTTTCAGCAATCCATTCTATAGGTAATTGTCTTCTTTCGTCTGTCCAAGGAAACCCAAACCTGCAGATGGCGGGCATGCATCCCATCCCCCACCTCCTATGCAGGCAGCTAGCAGGGTGCATGCCCCCCCCACCAGCGCAGGAGGCTCTTGTGGGGCGGCTGGCTGGCAGTGGCCTGCTTTCCCCACAGACACCATCCTGGCTCCAAGTATTCCCTCCAGAACAAGTCCACCTTGCGGCAGTGTTTTGGCTTCGCTGTACCAGTCTTGAGGAGGGCCGGTGACCAGCATCCATCCTGGGCTGGGTGAGGGAATCCATTCATTCCGGCTGTGGAAGCCTCATGGAGCTGTAGCAGCTGTGCAGTGCGGGCTCTGCAGGGGCGGGGGGAGGGGGGGTGTTTGGGAGCCAGGAGACTCACCCATTTCTCCTTGGAAATCCTTGAATTCCTGTTGTTGAGCCTCGATCTTCACTGAGGGCCAGTCATCAACTGTTTAAGTATTCAATTATCAATAAGCCGAAGTCTGTGGAAGGCCATAATGGCCCTGCTCTAAGTGGTTTGCTGTTCCCGCAGCTCACCATGCTGTCCCTGCCTCCGCCGCCATCTTGGATCCCCAACTTGTCCTTTTTAACATTCAGAGAGAGTTGTGTTTTTATAATAGTCTATAGAGAGTTGTACTGCTAACCCAAAGTGGCTTGAGTTTGAGACTAGCAGCACCTCCATGAAAGAAAGATGGTCAATATCTTGCTTAGTGATTTACAACCTCTGAAAACTCGCTGGAAGATTGTCTATGAGTTGGCTCCAACTCCTTTCCATGAGTGAATGAGCAATATTCAAACTAGAAATTTCTAAATACAGTGCTGACTTCTGGGAACATGGGGGGGGGCTGCTGGGGGAGAAAAACTGACTGCTCTAGCAGATACAATTCAGTTTTCCTTATCAGACCCCATCTGCTTTCTCTTGTATCTAGTTCAAGGAGAGTGTTTAAACAGCCCAAACGGAAACCAATAATAAAACCTGAGCATCAAACAGAAGTTCCCAAAGAAGTGAAGGGATAAAGCAAATGGGGATTAAGTGGAACAAAAAAAGATTTTCCCCAAAGTGGAATGAAAAAGAGAAGATGAAAACCTACTTCCCCAAAGAGGTCAGTGGAAGTCTCAATTAATTCTAGTACATTCGGTCCATTTTTCAGAAAAAATAAACAACTGTGTGGCAGAGTTCTTGAAGACAAATCTCAACAAGTGTCCTGATAGGGAGGAGCTCCAAGCTCAATTTCTGAGATACTGAAGATCTGGTTTCCCTAGGATGAAACTTTGGTTTCCCAGTGCTGGTTAAAATCCCTAGTAGAGAGTATGTTTGTTTTTCCCTTGCTCCTCCACTGTGGAAGAGTGATGCCATTATGTCTTCTAACACCCATCTCATCCTTACATGGAGGCGACTTGCTGTTGTTATGTGCTGATGAGTGAACACACATTAGGAGAGTGCCAGTAGAGGCCCTTAAATACTCAACTCATGCCCTTTGAGTTCTGTAGTTTAAACTTTGGGTTCTGTAGTTAAACGGGTTGTACAATTCGATGGCAGGGTGAGGGAAATTGCAAAAATCTGATCTTAAAAACAATGTATTCGAATCTGTAAATAAAACTAACATAATTTAAAAAAAAAAAAAAAGGCACGGAGATTCCCCTCTAGCAACCACATGAAAGGTCGTTTCAATCTTTTCTTTTTTCTTCTTTATTTTTGTTTTTCATTTTTAAAATTATTATTATTAATTTTAATGAAAATTTATAGAGACTTTGGATTTCCATTAATTCATTGTTGCACTTTTCACCCTGCCCACCCTTTCCCCCCAGTTCGCTCTTCTCTTTGAAAAGTAAAAGATAAATCCTTTCATTGTTATACAATCCCTCCTCCCCATGTCCACTCCACTACGCAGCCTTCATTCTGGACTCCTGTCATGACAATAACACCTAATCATATATCCATTATAAACAGTTCTCTTTCTCATCTGTTTTAATGCAGTATACATAATTTATCCCATCTTTCTCAGTCTACCCTCTACCCCAGTGTCAGTCATGTTTTACAACAGTGGCACTATGCAGTATTTTGTCCTTTTGTGACTGAAGTATTTCACTCAGCATGGTCACCCATTTTAATAATATTTCATGAGTTCCTTGTTTTTCAGAACAGTGTAGTATTCCATTGTGTAATACCACAGCTTCTCTATCCATTCTTTTGTTGATGGGCACTTAGGTTGTTTCCAACTCTACGCTATTGTGAACAAAGTCACGATAAACATAGGTGTGCATGTATCTGCCTGGGTGGGGGTTATGGTTTCTTTGGGATATATTCCCAGTAGTTGAATTGGTGGGTCAAATGGTATTTCTATTTGCAACTTTCTCAGAAAGCACCATACTGCCTTCTATACTGGTTGCACCATTTTATACTCCTACCAATAGTGAATGAGGGTTTCAATCTTTATGTACCTAGTTCATTCTTACAGGTACAATGGTTAAAGTGCTCTCTTGCTAACCAAAAGAACAGCAGTTTGAATTCACCAGGAGCACCACCAAAGATAGGGCAATCATCTTCCATAAGAAATGGCAACCCTATGACTCAAATACTTCCTTGTCCTAAAGCTGCAAAAATAATGGTTTGGTTTAGTTCATTCTGCAGAGTTCTTAACATTCAGAGTTCTGAACAGGCTTAATTCCTGATCCCCTGTGTAAGATTCAGGAAAATGGAAGATGTCTTTCTGCTCTTACTTCTGACGCCATTTTTCTGTTAAAATAAAAATATGCTAATAAAAGAAATTCACTTACATTTATTTAATAGTAAACTTTCAAACGAGAATAACATTTTAACAAGAGTTTAAAAAAAAAGAAAAAGTGCAAAGCACAATCACAGACTCTTGTTATCAATACTGCCACCGAAAAGGGACTTAAATAGAAGTGAACTTAAAAAATGGTGGTCAGGAAATATTTCAAACGATATTGAAAAGCGGTAAAGACAATTACTGATTTACCCTCAAACACAGCTCGAATTTAATCATTGCAGTTACTGATGCACACTTCGTCAGAAAACTGCATTTTTCAGCCACAGGCAGAGGTCGTGTCCTTGGATCTTGCTGCTGTCTGGACGATGCCAGGCGCTCGCACTTCCATTCCTGCTATCATGCCTGTGCGTCCGTCCTTAACGAGAAAACTACCCAAAATGGGGAAAGCTCCTCGAACAAGTAACTTCAAGGTGCCGCCACACCGGCACATGCGCGAGAACGCCAAAGCTCCGCCCCGCCCGCGGTGAGCAAAGGAGGGGGCGTGGCGCTGTGCGATCCGGGGCGTAACTTCCGACGTAAGGCGTGGGGCAGCGCTCTCGCCGTCCTGGACGTTTGTTGTGACGTACTGCGCGCGAGCTTCGGCGGGAGAGTGCGCCCGCTGAGGGTCGGAGGAGTGTGTGCCAGGTGTGTGGGTTTCGCGTTTTTTACCTTGAGTGTGAAAATCTTAGGTTGTTTTCTGTCTTCTCGGCCGCCGTGACAGCCCTTCCTTTACCGTGAAGCTTGTCAGGTATGTGGGGAGATGGCCGGCGTGGAAGAGGTGAGAGACGGTAGAAAAGCGCTGCAACTTTGTGCCTTACGGTCCTGATCGTAGAGAGGGCCTGGTGCGGGATCTAAGGGCCGAAGGCTCAGGAGTGGGGTGACCGTGGCTCTTGACACTCTTTTCATTCAAGTATCTCCAGAAGTAGAAGTCTGGTTTTAGTTTTTTAAATTTTGCGTTCAACTATGCACTTAAATAGAGTGATTTCAATTCTGTACTGGGAGAAAGATATGGCAGATTTATTCTCTAGTACAGCTTCATGTACTGTAGCCCAGACAGTGCTAGGTGGAGGTGGTTTTTGTGTCCATGTCCGTTAAGGTTACGCCAGAGCAGGTGGTACTTTATCTTACTGTACGCGAAAGTCTAGTCAGGGAAGCAAGACAAGGAAGGGAAATAAATAGCATCCAGATCTGTATGGAAGAAGGAAAACTCTACATTTGTAAATAATTTGATTGAAACTGCAAGATTCATAAGAGTGGTAGGCGAACCTATAGAAATCAGTGAAATTCTTCTACACCAGGGGAAAAAAACACCTCAGAAAAAGAAATGAAGAAAACGAAAATATTTGCATTTAGCCACCAAAAGATAAAATACTTAGGATAAATTGATTAGAGATACAAAGACGTCTTTACCATATTGCTGCTGCCTTAGAGAGCTACACAAGCTACCTTGCTCATGGGAAGACTTCACAGAATGAAAATGTCAGTACTGCTCAAAAAGTGTTCTGTTGATATAATATAATCCCGATCCAGATTTCATCACCATTTTTTTAAGACAGGAAATCAAGTACTAAGTTTATATGTGAGTGAATGAAACCTCAGGTAAGTAAGTAAAGCATTTGTGAAGAAAAAAATAAAATAGGTCTCACACTTCCGAGTTTCAAGACCCATAGGCCAATGGAATGTAATAGAGGATTCAGAAATAATCTCCACTATGAACAGCTGACTTTTTTAAAAAGGTCACAAAATATTAGAGGATAATACATTTTCTTTGACGACTAGTGTTGGCAAAATTGTAAAAAAACGGAAACAAAACAACACACCATGTACAAAGACTAATACAAGATAGATCAAAGATCTAATCATAAAACCTGAAATGATAAAAATCAGCAAAGTCCTAGTTTGTGGTACAGATTCCCAGTCAGAACTAAAATAACAAAAATAGCAGAGGATCTAGATGAATGAGACCTGAAAATTCTTATGTGGTTCAAAAGAAAATAAATAAAAAATGTAAAAAAAAAAATAACCTAGTTTTAGGGGCAAATATTTAACACTATCAAATAACTAATCTCTAAAATGTATAGAGGGAGCTCTGGTAGTTTAGAGGTAAGGAGTTGTGCTGCAAACTCGAAGACAGATGGTTCGAATCCATAAGCTGCTCTATGAAAGAAGGATGAGTACTCCATCTTGTTACTTGCCTCTGAAAACCCACTGGACAGTCAGCTATGGGTTGGTCCCAACTTGAGGGTACACAACCACCTGCCCATTAGCATTACTGTAAAATGTATAGAAAGAACAATCTCATAAAAAAATAAGCAGAGGACATGAACAGACATTTCATTTAAGATGACATTAAGCTGACCAATTAACTCATGGGGAGATGCTCTTGTTTGTTGTTGTTATTATATGCCATCAAGTTGCTTGCGACTCATAGAGACCCTATGTACAATACCCTTAAAACCTACTCTATCCTGTGCCACCTTTATTGTCTCTGACAAACCTGCCCTCATTAGTCACTGAATCAGTCCATTTCATTGAGGATTCCTCTCTTGCACTGTCCCTCCACCCTCCAGGCATGATATTTTTCTCGAAGGATTGATCCCTCCTTGCAGTATGCCCAAAGTATGTCATATGAAGCCTCAGAATCCCTGCCTCCAAGGAGCAGCCTCATTTCACCCTCTCTAGGATGAACCTGTTTGTTTTCCTAGCAGTCCATGGTATATTCAGAACTCTTCTTCAGCACCGCAGCTCAAAGTTATCAATTCTCTATCATCCCTAAGTTATTGTTCAGCTTTCTGACACATAGCAAGTCATTGCAAAGACTATGGTCTGGATCAGCCGCATCTTAGTCTCCAAACATTGCTGCTCTTCAGTACTCTGGAGAGGTACCTGACAGCAGACTTTCCTAACGCAGTTTGTCTTTTGATTTCCTGGCTGCTGGTACCAAGAGTGTTGATTGTAGAGCCAAGCAAACTAAAACTGTTAACAATCTCTCAGTCTCTTCACAGTCTATTACAATGCTGCCAGTTGGACCAGTGGTGAGAATCTTTGTTCTCTTCATGTGGAGCTTCAATCTATATTGAAGGCTGCAGTCCTTAACCTTCTGCAGCAAGCAAGGTTGTGTCATGTGCATAACACATGTTGTTGATGAGTTTTCCTCCAAACCTAATGCCATATTCCTTCTCATAGAGCCCAGCCTCCCAGATAATCCGTTCTTGTTCATTTGCCATTTAAAAATAAACCCAAAACCCAGACTCTTAAGATTTCATCACAGCAAAGCTGGTAGATTAGGACTTCTGACACTTCATTAGCAGCAATTTAACACATAATGCATTATGCCACCAGAGCTGCTTTCATTAGCCATGGCTATTGCTGTTATGTGCTGTTGGTGTCAGAAATAACTTATAGCTAGTCGTTTTTCAGTGCCATAAATCACATAGGAGAGTGTCTGTCTCCCTCCCAAGGAGCAAGTGGTGGATTCAAACTGAGTGCCTCCCAAAGAGCAGCTGGTGGATTTGAATTGGGTGCCTCCTGAAGAGCAACTGATTGACTTGAGCTCTGTGCTTTTGTGTTGGCAATGCAACACCTCACCATTAACAGAATTCTTTAGCCATTGTTGTGTATCATGGAGGCAAAACCAACTCATAGTTGATGCTCCATCACGTTTCCAGAGGCAGGAAAGCACATGGGAAGGAGAAAGTTGGCAGATTTGAACCACATACCTTTGTTTGGCAACACAGCTCCTTACCTAGGCCACTAAACATGGCAGCAAGGTTGGACAAAGACTCATCAGCAGCCTCCTTTATACAGATGATATAACCTTGTTTGCTGGAAGTGAGGAAGCCCTGAAGTGCTTATTGCAGAAAACCAAGGAGTTCCATATGGATTACATCTCAACATCAAGAAAACACAAATCCTTACCCGCTGGACAAAACAACAAATAGATTTATCTTGGCAGGAACTCTCAAGTGCTCCTTTGATGCAAAAATGATGAAGCTTCATCTCTCATACTTTGGGCATATTGCTAGGAATGGTTATTTCTTTGAGAGGGACATGTTGGGAAGGTGGAGGACTGGCAAAGGAGAGGGAGACCTTCAACCATGTAGGTTGACACAGTAACTGCAGCAGTGGGTTCTCGTATCTCAAAGATTGTGAGGATGGCATAGGATAGGAGAGTGTTCAGATCAGTTTTTCATTAGGTCGCTGAGTCATATTCAATTTGAAGGTACCATTCAGTAACGCTGTACCAATAGGTAACATTAAGATAGATGGAGAAAAGATTGACACTGTCATTGCTTTCATCTTACACGGATCCACAATCTTAACAGTGTTAGTACCAGCAATCAGGCGATTAGGAGACTGTGTTGGGAAAATCTGCTGTCAGTCCTCTCCGTGGCCTGTATCAGGTGCACCTTAGTCTCCAGAGAGACACTGTTGCTCCTGAGTACCTTTGAGAGGTCCCTAACAGCAGACTTTCCAATCACGATACGCTTTTTGATTTCCTGACTGCTGGTGCCAAGAGTGTTGACTGTGGAGCCGAGCAAACTGAAGCTGTGAACACTCT
>NW_006399861.1:10928643-10930524 GCF_000299155.1 Elephantulus edwardii
TGGTGAGAATCTTTGTTTTCTTTTTTTATATTTATTTTTATTATTTATGTGTGTGAGTACCGTCAAATCAGATTTGACTGGTACAGGAGGAGATTGTTCCTCCTTCTCCAGCAGAGCATCTCGTGGATTTGAACCACACACCTGTGGGATTGCAATGCAGCTTCTTGCCACTAAGCCACCAGAGCTCACCGAGAATCTTTGTTTTCTTGATGTTAAGCTTCAATCCATATTGAAGGCTGTGGTCCTTGACCTTCTGCCATAAGCACTTCAGATCCTCCTCAGTTTTAGCAAGCAGGGTTGTGTCATTGGCTATATAATATTGTTGTTGTTGATTGCCATGAAGTTGAGCACAGCTCATTGTGACCCTATGAACAAACGGTCTGAAGCCTTTCTGTAACTATGATCATTTATCAAAGTTCGTAGAGTTTGCAGAGGCGTGGTGTTTAGGAAGTGGATGCCACTCCTGCTATTTAATACTGTCTTTGATATATTTGTGTATGCAATAAAAGACAGCCATCTGGCTTTGAGCTGGAGCAGGCTTTGGAGAGCAGGATGGGCCGACTTTGAGGGCCCCAGTGAGATGTGGAGCAGGCTATGGAGTCTGAGACACCAGTGGCACTACTACCCTGCAGACAAGAAGGGATCCCAGGAATCCACTTATGTCTTTGCAGGACCATCTTCTCTATTTGGGGTAACAGCGAAGATCAGACAAGGCAGAAGATTTGCAATGTTCTCCGAGCAGGCTGCCCAGAAGGCCCCCACCTTGCTGTCTCCACTATCATCCAACACCCCCACCTTTGCACGAGTTCCAGTGGTGGCCTACACTAACTCCTCACAGCCCTTCCGACTTGGGGAGCGCAGTTTTAACCGGCAGTATGCACACATTTATGCCACCCGCCTCATCCAGATGAGACCCTTCCTGGTGAGCCGCGCTCAACAACACTGGGGTAAGTGTCGCGATTTGGGAGATGCTTCCCCCACTATTACCCAGAAAGTTCCTGAGGTCTTTAGAAATACTGTGCAAGAAAACTGACAGAACTAGAATATTAATTTGGCCAATTTAATCTGAGGAATGCTTCCTAACCCTGTAATATCTCAATTTTCTTAAAGTAGAAAAATTTTCAAAGATGAAATCAAATAACTTCAGTTTGAAAGTTGAGGTGGAATTTAGAGGCTGGTTTGAAGTTAGGACTTAGTTTCACCCTAGAGAAATACTCAACCTTTAGTGCAGGTCATCTCCTGGTGAGTTCCAGGCCCTGTGGTGTATTGTGGGCTACACTGTGGTGAAGAAGGAACAACCCACCAGGCCCAAGGATATTTTACCTTTTACTTAAGAGTTCTGTTTGCATTTATGCCCTCTGTCTACTTGTCTTATCTGCCTCATTTAGGGTTAGTAATCACCTGATTTTTGACACTTTTCCATCTTACCTGCCAAACTGGCCATAGAGTCTTGGATCTTTTATGTTTTCTGTTTCTTTCTCTGGTGGTGTAGTCCATAGGGAGTTGTGCTGCTTATCCAAAAGTGGCAACACTCTGGTGGGTCAGTTGCACCACTAGCTCTGCAGAATAAAGGTAGGCAATCTCCCTTCTTGTGATTTATAGCCTCTGAAAACCTGCTGATGACTCAGCTGTAGATTGGTTGCAGCTTGTTGGCAATGAGTTTAGAGTTCTAGTGGAGTAGTCTGTAGCAAGTTTTGCTCTTAACTCAAAGGCAGTGCCTTTCTGGTGATTGGAATCCACCAGCAGCTCCATGGGAGAAAGATGGGCAGCCTTCTCTGAAAACCTGCTGGAGGCTCAGCAGTCAGTTGATTCCGACTTGACATTAATGAGTTCTTTGAGTTCTTCCTTTTTTTTTTTTAAATTATTAAATTTTATTTGTTT
>NW_006399861.1:10938789-10971542 GCF_000299155.1 Elephantulus edwardii
TAGTGGCACTTATGTAGGTGCCCTCATATAACAGCCCCTGCTCCAGCAGGGTCCTGGATCCGACAGGATCCGAAAAGTCAAGGTCAAATTCCCACCAACCCACTAGCCTCTGGCTGATCTGCAGAGTTCACAGAAGCCAGCTGGCTGGCTCATTTTGGGCAGTTGGTGTAGCCCAGGAGAGCCCGGCCAAATTCCCCACCAGTGGGCATGCCCTTAGGTTCTCTCCCAGGTAATCAGCAATGCCCCAGTAAACACAGCCAAGATCCTACCGGCCTTTCTCCTGCCAGGTTAGTTCCACAACAGCTCGACTGATAGCTCCAGGTGATGGCTGGGGGATCCGCGGTGGTGCCCTGAGGTCACAGGGCTATGGTGGGGGCTGAGGTGCGTGTTTTTGGAGCTGCAAGTGGGGCAGGGGAAGGGGAGGAAAGCAAGGGACTAGGGGGACAAAGGAGCACAGGGCTTGGACACTATCACCAAGAGGTGGGGGCCGGGCTTGTGCGCTGCTGGGGGTTTATGCAGCAGCACCCTTTGTGTTGGGGGTCACACAGGTGCGGGCTGCACGGGGCTTGCACAGTGGCGGGTAGTCTTCGCTCCTCTGGGGTTCCATGGTGGGTGGCTGACTGTTGCTCTTCCCGGCACGTCTGGCGGTGGAGCCCCGCCTGGCGGCAGAGTTCTTCCCTCTGGCTGAGTGAGTTCTTCCTTAGTGATTTCTTTAGCAGTTGGCAAAGCAAGAGCTCAGTCTGAAGTATCAGGTATGAGTTGGTTCTAACTGGACAGCATATAACAACAAGTTCTAGTGGTATAGCTTGTTGCCCTGCTAACAAAATGCTACTCATTTTAGGTTTTATTTTCACATGAGCAATGATGTCAGACTGGAGGCTAAGGTGGCACCTGATTCAGGCCATAATCTTTGCAGTTACTTGCTGTGCATCAGAAAACAGAACAATGACTAGAGGTAAAGGACTTTATGCCTTTGAGTTGTGGTGCTGGAGATAAGTGTTGAACATAATGTGGACTGCCAACAGAACAAACAGGTTTATCCTGGAAAGGGTGAAGCAAAGTTTATCCTTAGAAGCAAGGATTTTAAAGCTTCATCTCACATGTGTCTAGGAAGGGCCAGTCCCTGGAGAGGGACATCATGCTTAGAGGGACAGGGCAGGAGTGGAAGAGTCCAGAAGAGATGGATTGACACAGTAACTGGAGTAATGAAATAGGTTTGTTGGAGACAGTGAGACTGTCTCAGGATAGGGCATAGGCATCTTGATGGCCCATAACAACAACATGAAATAAAGAGATACTTAACACAAGTGAGGAGGAACAGTTGTAAGCAGACACTAATGATTGGAATGTAGAGTGTGAGATGCCTGAATGTAGAAAAACTGGACATTGTTCAGAGAGCAATGGAACACATAAATATTGACATACTAGGTGAAATGAGATGGATCTGCATGGAACATTTTCAGTCAGACATTCATATGATCTAGTACACCAGAGAGGAAAAAGTGAAGAAAAAAGGAGTCACTAAAAAGATCATTTTTAGATCTATCTTGAAATATTATGTGAGCGACAGAATGATAGCCGTACAAAGTCCAGTGAATACCATTATCATTACAATATATGCACCAATGACCAGAGCCAAAGATAAGGATATAGATGATTTCTACCAACTTTCGCAGTTAGAAATTGATGTAAGATCCAACCATAATGAGTGACTAGAATGCAGAAGGGATCTCTGGTGGCCTATTGGCAAGAAACTGCACTGCAATCCAGAAGACATCAGGTTCAAGGCTATTAGCCTCTCCATAGGAGAAGGATGGGCAGTCTTCTTCCATTCTATTAATCCCCTCTGAAAACCAACTGGAGAGTCAGCTATATGGGTTTCTTATTCTTTGGTACACAACAAAAGAATGCAGATGTTGGAAACAGGGAAGACAGATCAGTAGTCAGAAAATACAGACTTGGTGACAAATGAGGCTCGAGAGAGAAAGATAGAATTTTGTACAATCAGTGAGTTATTCATTGCAAATACCTTTTATAAGAAACAGTGACTGTACATATGGATTTCACTTGATGGTATGCACAGGAACCAGATCAGTTACATCTATGGAATCGTTGGGGAAGCTCAATGTCAGCTATGAAAACTGCTTCAGGTGCTGATTGTGGAACAGACTATCAACTACTCATAGGCAAGTTCAAACTAAAGCTAAAGAAGATTAACAGGAACCAAAATTTAACCATGAGTATCCCACCTAAATTTCAAAACTATCTCAGGATCAGGTTTGAGGCCTTGAATACTAACTAATAAGAGAAGAGTAGATGAGCTGGGAAGGATATCTGTATCCATGAAGAATGTCATTACAAAGACAAAGGAAGAAAAAAAGACCAAGATGAATGTTAGAAGAGATTGAATGAATATTCACTAGAATGCTGAGAAGCCAAAGCAAAGCAAAAGGAAGAAATAAAGTTAAGGAGCTGAACACTAGATTTCAAAGGGCAGTTTGGGAAGACAAAGCAAAGTATTACAATGAAGTATGCAAAGAGCTGGAGTTAGAAAATCATAAGTGCCAAACTTGGCATTTCTTAAGCTGAAGGGATTAAAGAACATATTCAAGCCTCAAGTTTCAGTACTTAAGGATGCTGTGGCAGAATATTGAATGATCCAGGAAGCATTTGAAGAAGATGGAAGGAATACATGGTTAGTGTACCAAAAAGAATTGACTGAAAACAATTTTATGAAACAGCATATGCCCAAGAAGCAGTGGTTAAGGAGGAAGATCAAGCTGCTCTGAAGGAGTTGGCAAAAAACAAGGCCCTCGCACCTGATGGAATACCAGTTCACATATTTCAACAAACAGATGCTGCCCTGGATGTACTCACCAAGTTGTGCCAAAAAACCTGGCTAACTGACTGGAAGAGATCCATATTTATTTCCATTCTAAAAATAAGGTGATATGACAGTGTAGAAATTATCGAATAATACCACACTCGGGCAAAATCCTGCTGAAGATTATCCAGAAATGACTCAGTACATCAACAGAGAACTACCATAAGTGGAAGCTGGGTTTAGAAGAGGTCATGGCACTAGAGATATCGCCAAAGCCATGTGGATTTTAGCCAAAAGCAAAGAGTACCAGAGGAATGTCTGTCTCTCTGACTGTGCAAAGGCATTTGACTGTGTGGAACACAACAATTTGTGGCTAACCTTGAGAGGAATGGGAATTCCAGAACTCTTGTTTATGCTCATGTGAAAGCTAGGAAGCAGTCGTCAAAGCAAGTCTTTGGGAAAGGAGTGCATCAAGGATGCATCTTGTCTCCATATCTTTTCAATCTGTATGTGAAACAGATCATTCAGGAGGCTGGACTTGATTAGGAGGAATGTGGCATCAGAATTGGAGGAAGACTGGTCAACTTGTGTTACGCAGATGATACCACCTTGCTTGCTGAAAGCATTTGCTGCCGAGGCTTAAGTACTGTATGTAGTCTGCAATATGGATTGAAACTCAGCATCAAGAAGACAAAGATTTTCACCACTGGGCCAGTTGGCAGCCTCATGATAAATGGAGAAGAGGTCGAGGTTATTAACAGTTGCCTCTTACTTGGCTTTACACTCTTGGAAGCAGTAATCAGGAAATCAAAAGATAAATTGCATTGGGGAAGTCTCCTGTCAGGGACCTCTCCAAAGTGCTAAAGAGTAATGATGTCACTCTAGGATTAAGGTGTGCCTGATCCAGGCCGTGGTCTTCACAATTACTTGCTATGCATCAGAGAGGTACACTGACTAATGATGACAGAAAAAGAATCTATGCCTTTGAGTTGTGATGCTAGAGAACAGTATTGGACATATTGTGGATCACCAAGAGAGCAAACAGGTCTGTATTAGAGAGAGTAACACCAAGTTTCCCCTTGGAGGTAAGGATTTTGGAGCTCCATTTCACAAGCTTTGGGCACATGGCCAGAAGGGACTGGACATCATACTTGGAAGGGTGGAGGGACAGCACAGGAGAGGAAGACCCTGGATGAGATGGATTGACACAGTAACTGGAGTAATGGAGTCAGAGTCAGTAAGATTGGCAGGATTTAGAGCTATTGTTCATAGTTATACTGAATCACATTTAACAATTTATCTTTCCATATAATTTCAAATTTCTTCCTACTAATTCTTTTAAACTTTATTTTCTTTGAATGAAAGCTAATAAATGATTTTTTCATTCACTCATTCATAGGCAATTCTACTTTATAATATTAATTACCACTGGTTAATATAATTAATTATAGTCTATCAGTTTATAATAATATACTGCATTTCCTTTTGGCCTAATTTACCTATTATTTTTACTCTTCTTTCCTTCCATTCCCATCTGGGATAGTCATCCAAGAATGATTCTGTATATAAACTTTTCCTTACTTGTTATAATAATGGTCTTATGCCATAATTAACCTTTTGGGGCTGACTTATTTCACTCGATATCATTTATATTATATGTAGCCATTCACCTGTTGATGACCACTTGGGTTGTTTCCAACTCTTTGTCATTAAATGTGGGTGTGTGGGACAAGTCATTTTTTTCTGCTTAGTCGTGGGATTGCTAGGGAACGAGGCCAGTTTTGTAGGAAATTCCACTCCTCTCAGGCAGTTTGAACCCACCAGTTTAGGAGAAAGCTGAACAGTTTCCTCCCTTGTGATTTGCAGCCTCAGAAACTCAATGGAAGATCAGCTGTACCAATGAGAGTGAGTGCGATTCTTGAACCAAGTAGTGTTTCTGTTCTCTACTTTGTAAGGAAGTGCCAAACTGCCTTCCATAGCGGTTGAAGCATTTTACATCCTCACCAGAAGTGTAAGAGAGTGGCAATCTCTCTACACCCATAGCAGCATTTCTTGTTTTGTGTCTTATTGGACATTGCTGTTGTTATTAGAGGGATCTTTGGTGTCCTAGTGTTAAGGAGTTGCACTGTCAACCCAAAAGCAAGTGGTTTGCATCAGTCAGCTAGCTGCTCCACAGGATGCAGTGAAATTTACTGTCTCTGAAACCCATTGGAGGGTGGCAATGAGTCTTTTCCAACTTGACAGTATATGACAACAAGTTCTTATTGCAATGGCCTGATAGCTTAGTTTTAGTAACATTTCTAATGACTCACAAGTATACTTGTCAGAGATGGTCATGATGGCACCAAGTGGTGTAGGGCTCGGAGCCAGTGTTCATAGGGTTGCCGTTCATAGGGTTGGGTTACACAGCACTTAACAGCGACTAATGATTGTGAACATTTCTTCATATGTTTGTGTTCAGATGAATGGTGAAATTTTTCATGTTCTCTGCCCATTTTGTAATTGAGCTATTTGTCTACTTCTTGGTGAGGTGCTAGAGTTTTCTATAAATATTAGGGATAAGTCCTTATCAGATGCATCATTGCTAAAAAGCTGTCCCTGTCTGTAGGTTCTTTTTACTCTTTTGTAGCAGTCTTTTGATGGACATAAGGACCAGCTTTTGGGCATTGCCATATGTCAAGTTGATAGTCTTTGGAATGTATTTTTTTTATTATATTTATTTGCCTATTTATGCAGTAGATGACAGTCTTTAAATTTGCCCCAGTTTTCTCTTTTTAGTTTTACATTTTATGCCAAGGTCATCCTTATTCCATCTTGAGTAGGGATCTTTTTACATTTTCTGCAAATAGCTAGCCAGTTTTGCCAGTATCATCTGTTAAATAAGCTGTTTTTTCTTCACTAAATGGATTTCATCTCTTTGTCAGAGAGCTTTGTCTTGACAGCTGATGGATGGATACTGTTTCTACTCCCCAGGTTATTCCATTGGTCTTTGCCTCTGTCCCAGTGCCAGTACAAGTGCCAAGGTGTATGGATCTGTGGCTGTGTAGTAGCAAGTTTTGAGATCAGGAATATCTCCTAGTTTTTCTTATTCTATAGCACTTTCCTTATTTTTATTTCTTTCCTTTCCTATGTAGTTGATCATTTTTTCCATCACTTTCAAAAATGATGATGGAATCTAGATCTAGATTGCATTCTACTTATATAATGTCATCTTTTAGTCCTCCTGTCTATGAGCATGATAGTTTTTCCATTTATGTAGGTCTCTTGTAGTACTTACTCTGTATTTAATAATAATTTTTGTAGGTTGGAACCATGCCTGATTCATTTTTGTTATTTCCACTGCTGGGCTTGATGCTCAGCTCCTTTCACACCAAGAGGATCAGATTCTTATTTTATTACAGGCAGTAGAAAAAGTGATGCTGCACCATCCTCATTCCACCTAATTTGGGATATTTTCTGTTTTCTACTTTACTACACTTTCCACCTCTACCTAATTAGTCTCTCCTTCACGCCTAGTGCATTTTCCTTGCTCTCCTTTAAGTCCTTGGGGATGTTTTCTTCAAGTCCTTCCAGTGGCCACTTCTGCTTAGTCCCAATGCCAGGTGTTTTTCGAAACAGCCACTGGAAAAATTGGTGCCATCGAGTCAGAGCCAGCTCTTAGCTGACCCTCCGTTAGATTTCTGAGGCTAGGAGTTGCATTGGAGAAGATTCCCTGTTTTTTTCCAAAGGAGCTGCTAGTAGATTTGGTAACCTCATCTTTTGGTTAGCAGTGCTGCAGCTGCACCACTGTGCACTACATCACCAGTGCTGCTGTGCTTTGTCTTGCTGCACTCGACTAGTGTTACAAACCTCCTTTAATACTACAATTATGGAAGTCATCCCCCACTCTGCTGCCAGTAAGTTTAGGCAAACACAGTTGGCTCTGGCTCTAGTTCAGCTCTGTTAGACTGGTCTCTGGTTCTCCATCACCCCTGCTGCTGCCGCGTTTTGGTCTTGGTCCATCTCACACAGGAGTCTATGGTCCAGAAAGACTAGATGTGCTCTCTCTTGCTTCTTTAAGGTAGCACAACTTTCCCCAGTGCCCCATTTTGGAACTTTCCTGTCAGTACTCCTTTCTGGTGCCAACTTTATCTTCCAGAAATGATGCTTAACAGATTACCCAAAATCTAGTGGCAGCAAATAGCTATTTAGTTCTGCAAATAGATTCTGAGGACAAGACTTGGGACTGGGTATAGTCAGGAGACCTGTGAGTTCCATAAAGAGTAGGGCTTTCCCTAAGAGACTTAAAAGCAGGGAGGTGGCAGTACAGCATGTCTTGTATCCATAGGTTGTGACCTGTCACTTTCTCCTCACCCTAGCATCCCTCCATGATACCCAACCTGCCCAGAACACAGCATTTCCTTCCCTTGTCATTGATGTAATTGACTTTCCTCTCTACCTGTTCCCCTTTTTCCCCTCCCAGAGCTAGTTCTCATCCTAGGATCTTAGATTGTCCCATCCTTCAAGAAAGCTCTTAAAACTTACTGATAAGTGCTCACTTCCCATTTACTTATGGCATTATTGCAGCAGCTAATTACTCATTGACTGTTTGCTATCTTACCTTTCTCCTGTCTGGAATAAGCTCGTTGAGGGGCACAGCTTTGCCTTTTGTCCACTTTGATATGTTGGTACTTATTACAGCCCAACACAAGACGGGGCTGAATGTGGTCTTGCTGTTAGGGCCCAAGATTGGTAGTAGCTTGATAATTAGGGGTTTGTCATTTCTCTTCGATGTTAGGGCCTGCCTTGTTGTTGTTGAGCATGGAGCTGGAGCCTACCCATAGCTGGCCCTACAGCAGGTTTTCAGAGGCTGTAAATCATGCAGGAGTTGATTGCCATCTTTCTCCTGCAGAGCAACTGGTGGTTTGAACCACTTGCAGCTCCTTACCACCTTTCCCCCTCTACTTCTCTGTGTAGACATCTCTGAAATGAACTTCATTATATCAACCTGAGAGTCTAGGACTATCCTGGACACATTTCCACCTACAGTTTTTGCTCTAGGGTTTGGAGGCCTTCGAGAATGTTTGCTTCTTCAGCTCTCAAGTGAGCAAACATTGATGGTTTCTTGTTCCTACACACCATGCTCTTCCTGCCCTTGGAGGCCTGCAGACTGACTCCTCTGACACCTCCTACACTCTGTAGCCTTCCACACTCTTCACATTTTACACCAAAAAATCCCAACAAATTTTACATGGCATGATAGTTCACCTGCAACTCCTACTCAACTGATCATGCTCATCATCCTCACCTTCTCTTATTACCCAAGTTCTTTATCCTCCATTCCTATACACAAGACTATACCACATTATAGCTGCTAAGCATGAATCCCACCAGTCCCATTCCTATATACCACATTCCTTCACAATTCACTCTTGGACATGTGCTAACCATGACCTAGATTCCACCACTCATACCTGCACATGCACCCTCAGCCACACACTCCAGTGCATGTCCCTCCACCACATACTCCTGTACAAGCACTCATCCACAACCCACTCTTATTCATGACCTCCACCATACACTTCTGTTCACACAGTCCTACACACCACTCCTCCATCCATGCTTCTCTACCATACTAGCATACTTCTCTCCAGCACTCATCTACACCACCTTCTTCTACCACACACTCCTCCAACTACACTCCTCTATAACATATTTGTTCACGACATATTCCTCTATACCACATTTCCTCCACAATGTACTCGTCCACACCACTCCTCCACCCCACACTCCTCAACCCACCTCTCTGTACACATTCCTACATTTCATGTTCTGTCACTCCTCACTGCATACCACACTCAATTTTCATACAATAATCTTGTCATCCATTCCACTACTGCACTGTGCCTCCCTTCAGCTACATTCTTGTGTACCTTTCTGTAAAATGTTCTGATTGTACCTCTTACCATGCTTCCTAAGGATCTCAGAATTTTTCTAACAAGAATTTTACCCTCATCTCAAGGCAGGGTCCATTGGCTCTATAAGAATTACTGAGGATGTGAAGTTTTTTATTCTGAATGTCTCTTATGTCACTTTTGGGCTGCCATCAGGGCAGAGGTGAGATGCTCCCTAAGGCTTTGTCATTGTCCCAGGCATTGGAATCCAAGTGAGGAAGTTGTGTGAGCTGCAGCCTGGCGAGGAGTGCTGTGTGGTGGGGACTCTCTTCAAAGCCATGCAACTTCAGCCCTCCATCCTGCGGGAAGTCAGTGAGGAGGTAAGGCTTGAAGCCTGTGGTGTTGGGAGAGCAGAGACTCACCTCCCTAGAGAATGTCCTTTTTGGCCCCGATGTGTCCTTGGCTCTGTAGATGAGGTTTAGAAAATGTGGGTCCTCAGGAGGCTGTTTATAGTGCCTCTACATTCACACTGCCCAGCCTCCTGTGCCCTGGCCCAAGACCTCTCTCCCTCCACATTCCAGCACAACCTCCTCCCTCAGCCTCCACGGAGCAAATACATCCACCCAAATGACGAGCTTATCTTAGAAGATGAACTGCAGCGAATTAAACTGGAAGGTGCCATAGACGTAGCAAAGCTGGTTACAGGTAAGAGCAAGCCAAAACATGTTGGGGCACCTCTCAAATCAATGTCAAGTCAGTGTCTGATGAGTTCTCAGGCTTACTAGAGCAGCCGCTGGATCCAGGCAGAAAGCCTAGGTGCAGACTCAGTAGAATGTGGCCATGGTATTCTAACTGGTGACTTCACCAGAATGGCAGAAGGGCTGACTAGGCTTGCCATCTGGGTACCTGGTAGAAGGCCTGGGTCCTCTGACCTGCCCTCAGGCTCTGACACATTTCTCCACAGGCACTGTCCTGGCTGTGTTTGGTTCTGGGAAAGATGATGGGAAGTTTGTGGTGCAGGACCATTGCTTCGCTGACCTTGCTCCTCAGAAGCCACTGGCCTCCCTACACACAGACAGGTGAGGATCCAGAATGGAGATACTGTTGGTGTTTGCTGCCTCCTTCCACAGTCCAAGGGTTCCCCATCCTGTTTCCTGACAGTCTAGCTCTTTGGGGGCTTCCATCCCAGTCTAGAGGCAGCCTCCTTTTGCACCCCTTACCCAGCTTTTCCTGCAGGTTTGTGCTACTGGTGTCCGGTCTGGGTCTTGGTGGTGGAGGTGGTGAAAGCCTTTTGGGCACCCAGCTGCTGGTGGACATGGTGACAGGACAGCTTGGGGATGAAGGGGAGCAGTGCAGTGCTGCCCACATTTCCCGAGTCATCCTGGCTGGTAACCTTCTCAGCCAGAACACTCAGAGCAGAGATTCCATCAATAAGGTACACATCCTACCCTGAGCCAGGCCTGGAAAAGACATTGAGTGGCAGGGCTCTGGGGAGGTGCAGGCTTGGAGGCCCTGAGGGATGGCAGGATGCACAGTGCTTGGGCTAGTGTGCTCTTATGCTGCTCCTGCAGGCAAAGTACCTCACAAAGAAAACCCAGGCAGCCAGTGTGGAGGCCATCAAGATGTTGGATGAGATTCTCCTGCAGCTGAGCGTAAGCACTGCTGGGCTAGGGAAGGAAGGTGAGGACGTGGCAGTGGTCAGTCTGAACCTGCCTTGGTGACAATATGAGCCTAGAGTGGAGACAAGAGGTCGGTTGTGAGGTGGGCAGGGAATAAGACGCAGTCATCAAACATGACAAAGATGCACTGCTCTGTTCTCTGGCCCACAGGCCTCAGTGCCTGTGGATGTGATGCCTGGAGAATTTGACCCCACCAACTACACGCTGCCTCAGCAGCCCCTGCATCCCTGCATGTTCCCTCTAGCCACTGCCTACTCCACACTCCAGCTTGTCACCAACCCCTACCAGGCCACCATCGATGGAGTCAGGTACTGTAGCAGCATCATCTGAACCCCCAGTGGGACCATGAGGAATGGTGGTGGGTTGAAGTGGCAGGTGAGTAGGAATCCACCTTTTTAATCTCAAGATTGGTTTGGGGCTCCCAGGGATATCTGGGTCCTCAGTGGCGACTGTCCTGCTGAAGTGCCTGGCTTTGCAGATTCCTGGGGACTTCTGGACAGAACGTAAGTGACATCTTCAGATACAGCAGTATGGAGGATCACCTGGAAATCCTGGAGTGGACCCTGAGGATCCGTCATGTCAGCCCCACAGCCCCCGACACACTAGGTAATGAGATGTACCCCACACACACACACCCCACCACCACCAGGTAGGCTCAGGGGAAGGAGACAGGAGACCCTAGTTTTCAGAGGCTTCCCGACTCTGAACTGGTGTGATGAATCTTGGCTGGGAACTACGGAGATGATCAGAAGCTTGCTACTCCTAGAAGCTACTATAGAATCTTCATTCTGTCCATGGCAGAGCCTTGTGTTCAGTGCCCACCCTGACTGACAGAGGCTTAGTAACCACTCTGGTACACACACTCCATCCCCACCCGTTTTTCTCCTATAGGCTGCTACCCCTTTTACAAAACAGACCCCTTCATCTTTCCTGAATGTCCTCACATCTACTTCTGTGGCAACACTTCCAGCTTCGGCTCAAGAGTCATCCAAGGTAAATGCCCTATGAGTCCAGCGCTGTGGTTCCCTCCCAGCCTGGAATGTGGAGGCTGCATGTGCTCTCAGACAGCTCTTTGATTTCTGCAGCACTCAGGTGACTGGCAGGATGTCTGAAACAGGGTGGAACCACTCTCAGCTGTGCTCAGTCTTGGGCTAGTCCCAACTCTTCCCATGTCTGGTCCACTGTGTGCTCTAACAAGGGTCCCTGGACACTTCCAGACATACCCAGAACTAAGGGGAGTTCCCATCTGACTTCCTTTCAGGCCCTGAGAACCAGACCGTGCTCCTTGTATCTGTCCCAGACTTCAGTGCCACACAGACTGCCTGCCTGGTGAACCTACGCAGCATGGTCTGCCAGCCCATTCACTTTTCAAGTTTTGGAGCAGAGGATGAGGTCCTGGGAGGACTAGGCCTGGGTCCCTAACCCACAGGGCAACCCTGACCACAGGCTGGGGCTGCACTTGCCTTCACTTTGTAAATAAATCTTAGATGTAATTTCCCACACCTAAGGCTCCTGGGCTGACTTGGAACATGTGAAGTGGGCATGCTTTCATTGATGAAGGGGACTCATAGGGAAACAACATGAATGTGAGCACCGCACCCTGCCCTCCCAGAAGCCACCCATCCCTTCCCTCCGTAATCTGGTTAAGGGTGAGAGGGAACTGTGTGCTGTGGGAGTGTATTTTAATGGAAGGGCCAGGCTAGGAGGCTGAGTCTACTGTAGGCTTTATCACCCCTAAGACCACTCCACAGGAACCTCAGCATCTAGTCTGGCCTAGGACCTGGAGGTGTGCCACCTGTGCAGATTCTTAATTCATCATGTTCTTGCTCATTAATGAGGTTGGGTGTTCCTTGCCAGGTCCACACCAATCTGGGCCTCTGTGTTGATGAGCTGGCCAATTCCAGCAGCACTGCTGCACCCCCTCAGAAGTCCCCAAAGTTCACAGTATAGCTCTCAGCTGTTGTAAGGGAAAGCTTTGAGCCCGTGGTCAGCTCTTCCTCGAGTGTGAAGTCTGCTGTCTCGAATTCTGTCACCACCTCTGTGTAGGTCTCTGTTTCCAGGTCCTCCCAGCTGGCAGTGGTCAAGGCTGGGGGGTTCCAAGGCTCCAGAGTCGAGCTGGGGGTTGGCGTGGAGGATGGGCTAGGTGAAGGTGGTGGGCCTGCCGTGGTGTTGAGGCGCCGGAGACGCATCTGCTCACGCATTCTCAGGTGGTACTGCAGGCGACGGCGCTGCAAAAGCCGCTGGCGTGGAGTCATGGGCCGGTTCCTATTCATGGCCATGATCTCGCGGATGCGCTTCCAGTTGGAGCGGGAAAGCACAAAGTTGCACTGAGTGGCCCCGATATCATAGTCCACGTTGCAGGTCTTGGCACTTGGCGTGTAGCCCTCTGCATGGGCTGTCACACGGTACTCGCCAGGGTTCAGGATGCGCCAGTAATCCCCCCCGTGTGCTGTGGAAGAAGAACTGAGGTGCTGCCCAGTACTCCTTAGCAGCCCCTGATCCCAGGATCCCCCCTAGTCAGCATCCTCTACCCACTCTCCAACAGCCCAGGCTCCTCTTCTACCGATCAGGTGGCAGACAAGAGGGGCTGTTAGGGAAGGGGTGTGAGGTGTGTCTGCCATGTACCTGTCTTCACACCATGGTTGATGCCACTCACGGAGATGGTAGCATTGGCAATGGGGAGTCCCTGTTGGTCTGTCACCACCCCTTTAATGCCTCGGTGAACCTGCAGAGTGGGAGGCAGGTGACGACACTCATGCGGATGGGAACCCTACTTGGGACCCCCAGGCCTCTGCCTCCTTTCACCACCATCACTACCTGTTCCATGAAGGTGAGCAGGGCTTCCTTGTTGTTCTCCCACTCCCGGGGAAGCTCGCTCTCGTGTGGGAACTTATCACAGCCCAGATAGATGGAGAGCTCCAGGCAGTTGGTGTGCAGGTAACTGAAGTCATTGATAGCTGTGACAGGGACAGACACCAGTTAACCACCCCTTCTGCAGTCTGCCTCCCCCCATATCCCTTGGGTCCACTCACTCCCCGATCGGGGGTTCCACTTGGCCCCATTGACGATTCCCCTGCCACTGGTGTAGTCCTGTGCCTGGCACCCTCCCCTGTAGGGCTCAGTCATCGTGAGGTGAGTGGATGCAAAAGAGATAGCCAGCCAGCGGAAGATGGCGTGGTCTGGGGTCTCCTGGGCCTCGGATGCCTCGTCTTCATCTTCGCCCCGGGCAGCAGCCATGGCTGCAGCCAGCAGCTGCTCCTGATTTGGCGTGCGAGCCATGTCATAAGGGTAGGAAACAAGTCGTTCGCCCCCATTCAGGTTTGCCCCCAAAACAAAGGGGTTCTTCTCCATCCAGGCAATAATGGCTCGGACCTCCGTAGATACCTGGGGGCCACCAGTAAGGAGATGAGGCCAGAGCTGTGAATCTGGATCAGCAAGCACCTGCCTCCATGTTCCTTTGTGATGGACATATGGCAGGCAACTACACCCTTCTGAACTCCAGTGTCGAGTTCAGCCACCCACTAGCTTCCTGGATATTGAACATGGCCAGGATCCTGCTGGAGTCTCACCGTGGCATCTGGGGAGAGGTACCGCTCAGGAATGGGCAGGTTGTTGTTGGGGACCCGGTAGGGGACCCATTTCTTCTCTTCAGCACTCCAAAGCACAGAGTTGAGGTCAGGAAAATCCTCAAAGATGTCAAAGCCTTCCTCAGTCCAGAGCCCCAGAGCCCAATTCCCAAATTCTGAGCCCTGTGGGAAAGAGCCAGTTAGGGCCTGCTACCCCGAGACATCCACCTCCCTGGCTACCGTGCTCACCATCTGTGCGGCCACTTCATAACCATCAGGGTTCAGCGAGGGGACTAGGTGGATACGCGTATCATGCACCAGGCTGCGGACTCGGGGGTTCCCGTCCCGGTACTCCTGACATAGGTACTGCATCAGCAGCAGCAGCAGCTCCCGGCCCAGTACCTCATTGCCATGGATGCCAGCTGTGTAGCGGAACTCGGGCTCCCCTGGAAGAACAGGGCCTCTGAGCACCCACCACCCAGAGTGGTGGTCCCAGGAGGGTGGACATGCGACTCATGCGACAGTCTCAGGACCCATCACCCATAGTAGTGGTCTTGAGACGTGGATGGGGGGAAAGCAGTCTTAGCATCCACCACCTGGAGTAGAGGTCCAAGGAAAATAGACATGGGGGATGAGCAGGATCTCAGCACCTCCCACCTGGAGTCATGGTCCCAGGAGCATAGACATGAGGGAGAGCAGAGTCTCAGCGCATGCCACCCAGAATGGTGGTCCCAGGAAAATGGACGTGGGGGTTGAGCAGGGCTTCAGTATCTGCCACCAGGAGTAGTGGTCAGGAGGATTGAGTTAGGGGAGAGCAGAGTTTCAGCTAGCACCTGCCACCCAGAGTGGTGGTACTGAGAAGGTGGACATGGGGAAGAGCAGTCTCAGTACCCACCACCTAGAGTGATAGTCCCAGGAAAGTGGCATGGGGTATGGGTCCAGAAACATGGCTCAGTGCCGCAGAAGCAGGAGGGTAAGCATGTGAAGGAGGCAGCATGTCAGCCAGCCTCTGGGGCTCCCCAGAGCCTCCTGCTTACCCAGTTCATGCTCCCCGGGGTTGTCCGAGACCTCCATGGCATAGATCTTCAGGCCCCGTGAGCTCTTGCCAAGGCTGTAGGTTCGGGTGATGGTTGGGCACTCCTCATTGACCACCTTCATCAGCTAAGGGGGTATGCCAAGAGGCAGAGCTCACCACCTCTCCTTATCTGTTCCTCTGGGAAGGTGACCATGGCCCCAGGTGCTGGCACCAGGTGGAAAGCACACTGGAAGTCTTGACCCAACTCCTCAGCCCCCAGGTAAGGGACTGACAATTTTCCTCTTGGGACCAACAAGCCACATAACTGAGTGTACCCTGCCACCACGTCAAAAGCCGTAAGTGCCTCCCCCAAAGACCACACCCCAAGCTTGGAAAAATTATCTTCCCCACCTGGCGCATGTCCTTGTAGCTATGATGGCGGAAGTCCAAGTTGTCTGTGGCCACCACTTCATTCTGTGCATAGTAGCTATAGACAGCTGCAGAGAAGCAAGTGGCCTCTGAGCAGCCAGCAGCCTTGCCTGCCAGCCTCTGTCCACCCTCACCCTGGCCCCATCTCAGGCACTTACAGGCCAGGGGACAACCCAGCACCTCCAAGCGCATGCAGAGGCTGCCGTTCCAGGTGAGTGGATAGACTCTGATGAATCGAGCCACCACTGGCTCTGGAAACTCACTGAGCACCGGCGTATCCTTGTCCACATTCCCGTGGAAGATCTGGGGACAGGTAAGGCCTCAGAAAGTAGCGCCCAGTTATCCAAATAGCCCAGGAAGAGCTACACTCAGGAGATGCTCACCATTTCTTCATAACCATTGCTGTACATCGTCCATGCCTGGCTGTCATTGCTGAATCCCACAAAGAAAGTAGTCACAAAGTCGTCACTGTGGGAAGTGTGCACACGCCAGTCAGAGCAAGCACAGCCATTCTTTACTCAAGCCCCAGAGCCCTCACCCTCTCTGGAAGGGTCTCCTGTGTGGATTGGCTGTCCTGAAAGCTAGGTGCACCACTTGCCCCCTCTGATCTGTTTGCACATCTGGAAATGGTTCCATTTGACAGCTGGGGAGTGGGGGTGTAAAAGCAGAGCCTGATTTGTCCCAGGTACCTCTCTTGGTTGGGCCCAGTGCAATGGGACACTCCCATCCCCCATCCTGGCAACTTACTGGATGCTGGAATCACGGCCTTGGATGATCACACCAGTGAACCTTGTGATCCTTCTGGTGTCCACCTCAATCCACTGTGTCCGAGCGTCATCCTCAGCACACCATGCCCCATCGTAATAGTCCTCTTCATTGGGTCCTGCCTGTAAGGGGTGTATGTGCTAAGCTGGGGCCAAGGAAGCCCTGGCCTATGTTGGCAGAGGCCTCTAGGATGCCCACCTGCATATTGAGCCGGCCGCGCTGGGCCCCCAGGCCATGCCGCAGCATGGAGGAGGCACGGATCTGGTTGTCCTCAATGCGGTGAGACTCCATTCCAATGGGAGGGCATTCTAGGGACATGGTACTTAGGATGCAGGCCCACTGAGCCCATCCCTCCCTCCACCATACCCAGAATCCAGGAGCCGTGGGGCCCATAGACCCACACCCATACCACCTCTGCCCACACCTGGAAGTATGGGAAAGGGAGAGGAAGAAGGATCAGCTGAACAGTGCTCCTTGGACCAGTGAGTCATGTGACCAGCCCCCTGATGCCATGCTCTAGATATGACTGACATCTGGGTTAGGAGCTGTTTCCAATTATCTCCAGAATAGGTTAGCAGTGCCCAGCTTGGAAGGGATGTGAGGCTTACATGAAATTTCTGGGAGGCCAACCCCAGAGGACATGACGTGGCACTGAAGGTGTTGTCTTTGCCCTGTCCTGTGTGCCCAGCATCTTTCTTGTGACAAGGTGCTTGCACACACAAGGCCACCCCAGGCATTGGGAACAGGTGAAGGTTCTGTGGTGCAGGGAACCTGGACCTGGGCCAAAGGACACTGGCCTCCGCTGGGTCACTGGCTCCCAACACCCCACTCAGGATAAATCACTCACTGATTTTCTCCACTGAAGCCCACTCCTCCTCTTTGCTTTTCCAGGGTCCTGTAAGGCAGCAAATGGAGTGGTGATACCATAGACTCCACATGACATCTAAGAGCGTGTCAGCCCCACCTCATCCCTACCTTTGTGATCCGTACCCTTCTCCACAGCCCACTTGTCTGTCTCCTCCTTGGGGCTGTTGCTGTCCTTTTTAGGTTTCTCTGAAGATAAAAATGGGAAGGGCCTGTCAAACCAGCTGTGGGTCTAATGAGGCATGTGGAGAGTAAGAGACAGGGAACCACTCACTCAATGTCTCCTCTTCATCTGTGTCCACCTCAGCATCTGGCTTCAGAGGCTGAGGATGCCGGAAGTAGTAATCCACTGTGAAGCGAAAGGACAGCTAATCACTATCAGCCCTGGATTCCTACTTCCTAACCTCCACCTCTGGCACTGGGCTCACCTTGGTTGTTGGGCTCAGGGAAGCAAGGATCAGAACTGGCAAGCATGGACATGCAAGTAAGTGGCCATTAGACCTCCTGCCAGGACTGACCACCAAAAGTGTGAGGATTTCCCTGGAAATGGGTGGGTATGGATCTGGCCACTCTGGGCAACATAGGGCAGGGGAGGTGATGAGAATTAAGTGAGGGCTGGGGTCCTGGGAAGGGACAGGTAACAGAAGGATAGGGGTATCTGAGGGAGCAGAAGGACTCAACACCCACAGGGCAATGTGTCGGAAGGGAGGATTTTCCTGCAAGCCTGGGGCACTGCCAAGTGTACGGTTGGGCTAGGGGTGGAGGCAAGATCCAAGGAAGGGTCAGCCTGAGGGGAAGAGGATTGGGGTCAGCAGCTGAAAGACATGCTGGGGCAGAAGCTTCCATAGACAGATAGGACGGCCTGGCCTTTGGCTTCAGGAGTCTGCCAGGCCCATGTAGGTGGCCTCAGAGTAGCAGCCAAGTCTAAGACACTTACTATCATCATAGTCAGGAATTGTGTAGCCATCGCCATAGTCGGAGCCGGGCAAGGGTGGTGAGGGCTGCAGAGGCTGCTCTGTGGTTACACGGGACAGTGTTGACACCAAGCCTGAGACCCCCTACCCACTTCCTCACCTGCCTCCCTTGTGGTCACCCGCCTTGCCACCAGGGACCCAGGGAGGATGCTGCTGTCCTACCAGCCCTTTCTGGGCCCTCAACCACCAGGCGAGGGGGCACAGGTGTTTCTTCAGGGCCAGGCCTCTCGGGCCTCCTCCTGCTTGGGGGAAGTCTGGGCTTCTTCTGGCGCTGGATGTACTCAACTGAGGAGAAAGGGTGCTGAAGGAAGCCACACATACCCAGGGCCAGAGGGCCTCCAGTGGTCCTGAATGAGACACAAACTGGGCCCCCCAGGTGGTGGCATTCTACTCACAGTCCTCATAGTCCTCTCGCTCTAGCTGGTCATTGTAGTCCAGAGTGGGCAGCTCCTCCTCTGGCTCTAAAGGGAAAAGGCTCACAGCTGCCGTCCTGAGGATGCATGGTGGTCCATCACTCCCCACCCCCACTTAGCCCACCCAGGAACCTGGGCAACCACGGTTCTAATGACAAGTACTTTAATGCTAACATTGACTAAACAGTATTGGTGTGCCTAGACTCTAAAGATTTTATATGTCTAGAGTTCTGCAGCTCAAGGAAATGAAGAACAAATTCAAACCTCGAGTTGCTATAATCAAGGATGCTTGCGGCAGAATGTTAAATGATCCAGGAAGTATTAAAAGAAGATGGAAGGAGTATACTGAGTCACTGTATCGAAAGGAATTGGAAGAGACAGAAGAATTTCATGAAACAACATATGAGCAAGAGCCTATGGTGATGAAAGAAGAACAGCAGGCTGCGAAGAAAAACACAAAAAAAAAAAAGGCTCCAGGAATAGATGGTATACCAATTGACATATTTCAGTTAACAGATGCTGCCCTGGACGTGCTCACCAAGTTGTACCAAGAAATCTGGAGAACGACCACTTGGCCAACTGACTGGAAGAGATCTATATTTGTTCCTATCCCAAAGAAAGGTGACCCAACCGAATGTGGAAACTACAGAACAATCTCACTGATTTCACAGGCAAGGAAGATTTTACTGAAGATTATCCAAAAACGACTGGAACAGCACATCAACAGAGAACTACCAGAAGTCCAGGCTGGGTTTAGAAAGGGTCGTGGTACTAGAGATATTGTAGCTGATGTTAGATGGATCTTGGCTGAAAGCAGGGAATACCAGAGCAATGTCTGTCTGTGTTTCATTGACTATGCAAAGGCATTTGACTGTGTAGATCATAACAAACTATGGCTGACTCTGAGAAGAATGGGAATCCCAGAACACTTGATCGTTCTAATGCGAAACTTATACTTGGACCAGGAGGCAGTCATCAGAACAGAGCAAGGGAACACTGCATGGTTCAAAATTGGGAAGGGCGTATGCCAGGGATGCATCCTATCTCCATACCTTTTCAACCTATATGCAGAACAGATTATGCGGGAGGCTGGGCTCTATGAGGAGAAATGTGAGGTCAAGATTGGTGGACGATTTATCAACAACCTGCGTTACATGGATGACACAACCCTGCTTGCTGAAACTGAAGAGGACCTGAAGCGCCTGCTGCAGAGTGTCAAGGACTGCAGCCTACAATATGGATTGAGGCTCAGTGTCAAGAAGACAAAGATTCTCACCACTGGACCAATTGGCAGCATCAGGATGGATGGTGAAGAGATTGAGATTGTACACAGCTTTAGTTTGCTTGGCTCCATAGTCAACAGTCTTGGCACCAGCAGCCAGGAAATTAAAAGGTGCATTGCAATGGGAAAGTCTGCTGTTAGGGACCTCTCCAAAGTACTGAAGAGCAGTGGTGTCTCTCTGGAGACTAAGGTGCGTCTGATACAGGCTTTGGTCTTCCCAGTCACTTGTTATGCATCAGAGAGTTGGACAATGACCAAGGAGGATAGAAGGAGAATTGATGCCTTTGAGCTGTGGTGTTGGAGAAGAGTATTGAGAATACCATGGACTGCTAGGAAAACAAACAGATTTGTCCTGGAAAGGGTTAAAGCAGGTGGCTCCTTGGAGGCAAGGATTCTGAGGCTCCGTCTAACATACTTTGGACATGTTGTGAGGAGAGACCGGTCCTTGGAGAGGGACATCATGCTTGGGAGGGTGGAGGGACAGCGCAGGAGAGGAAGGCCCTCTATGAGGTGGATTGATTCAGTGACTGGGTAATTGGGATGGGAGTGTCAGAGACGGTACGATTGGCACAGGACAGAGCGGAGTTTAGGGCTGTTGTACATAGGGTCGCTATGAGTCGTAGGCAACTTGACGGCACATAACAACAACAGAGTTCTGCAGAACTTGGCAGTGCCAGAGCTCTGGCACTTAGTCACCCATGCTGAGGCCAAGGCAGCTGCTGCCATTTACCTGGTTGGTGCTCCTTTCTTCCTGGACCCCGCCAGGGGGTTGGCAAGGTCCCACCTGCAACACAGAAGCCCCCAGAGCAGGTGGGCAGGCCTTCCCTGACAGTGAGATTGCAGAGCAAAGGTGGGCTTTGATGCCTTAGCTGTTGTGTTCCACCTGCTGGAAGGGAGCCTTGTGGCCTTAGGCTCCAGGGACACATGAGTGAGATGGCTCTAGGTGGTCAGGGGACAAAGGTCACAGGGAAGTAAAGCATAAATCTCACCCACAGTGCCCCCAAACCCTCTCCTGAGCCAGCACGGGACTTTGCCCTAACAAGAGCTTTCCAATTAGATTGTCAGGTTTGTCGAAGCAAGGCTCTGGAGCCTACTCAGTGGGGTCCTGGGGGTCTACAGGAAGCCCAGGGACTCATCACATCCCTGCAGTAGGTCAGAAGCCAGAGTCCTGCTCTGTAAGAGCCTGATACGCACCTCCCTCCTGGGGAAGCTCTGTAGAGCCAAGATTGGATGGCAGGGTCGGTGGCCACTCCAAGTTCTCGAAGGGGGCTGGGGCAGTGAACTTCTTCCCAGCTATGGGCCTCTTAGTGGCCTTGGGTGGTTTCTCCTTGGGCTTCTTGGTGGCCCTGGGAGGCTTCTCCTTGGGCTTCTTGGTGGCCTTTGGTGGCTTCTCCTTGGGCTTCCTGGGTGGCTTCTTCTTGTGCTTTTTGGGTGGTCTGGGGGACCCATTTAAGGGTAGCTTGGTTGGTTTGACACTTTTGTCCTTCTTCCCTTTCCTTCCTTTGTCTTCTGCTTTTTCCAAAGGCACTGTGGGAGATTCCAATAAAAGTTGAATGAACAGAAAGCCCCTCAGTGACCCAACAGTGGATATAGTGGTTCTCATCAGTTCTTCAGAGAGACCAAGAACTGAGGCTGAGGCAATTTGCACAGATATCTGAACCTGAGCTTCCTGGCTGCACCTAGGGCTGTCGTCACAAAATCATGGCCATTCTGCAGACAGAACACTGGACAGTCAGTTCTCAAGGGCCACCAGAACCTCAGCAGGGAACCTTCAAAACCCACTTTTCACTGTACCCAGTTGGTGGTGGAGAGGCTACAGAGGACCAGCCATGAAGCCCTGAGGACATGGCCTAGTGGGGAGGTAGGCTCATTCCTCACTAGCTCTGGAAGGGTCATAAACCCAGGACACTTTAAGGACAAGAACAACTTCAATAGAACAGGTCACTGAGTGAGCCTAAAATCCCAGAAGAGGAGTTTCTCTCAAGGCAAGAAGCAAAAGGTGTGGGTCGGTAAACAGGGGTCTTGGGGTCTCACAGAAGACAAAGGTGCAGTAGGAGGGGGTCCTGGGACCTGCCATCTCTGCTGCCCTGGTCTCAAGCAGAGCCCAGTGGTAACGCTCCCAAGATCTTGAGCATAAACAGCAAATACAGCCAAGAGTGCAGGACCAGCAGGGCAGTCCAAGGCACTATGAACTCGCCCTTGAAGAGGAGCCAGAAAGATCTAGAGCTAGGGGGATGGGGGAGGGTGTCTTCTGGGAAGGAGACATAATCTTACTTTTGCTACCCTCCTCGGATTCCAACAAACAAGAAAGATCTATTGAAAACTGATTATGTAAGAGGCCTTGAGTTAAATGCTTCTGTGATGCATCACTTCCTTTAATCTTTGTAATGAACCAGGACTCACTTCCATTGGGCGCTTGAGTGGCAGGGGTGATGTCTACAAACCCTTGAAGCCCCCAACTAAACCCAGGGTAGAGGGTCCCTGGGAGGGCCTGCGCGGTTCTGTTAGAAGAAAAACTGCTGCGACGTACCACCAACACGCGGGAATGGGGAGTAGGCAGTCCCTTTACACCCCTCTAGGCACAAGGCCAGTCCCTCTGGGGGCGTTGGACAGCCTGTGCAGCCGGCTCCGCCAAGGGAGACCTGCCTACTCAGTACGCACAAGTGGCTCTGACCATAGAGTGGACGATCCAGGCCCGCACACACCTTTCCGACCCCAACTTCCGCAGCGCATCGGGCTCAGCAGAGGTCAGTGCAAATCTGGACAGCTCTCGGGCTGGTGTTCCACCCTGCTGAGCCCTCCGAGAGCTTCTCACCGAAGTACAGAAAGCCCTGGACCACCCCCAGCCTTCCTCTTACCCTTGGCTGCCGCCTCGGGCCGTGCCTCCCTGCCTCGCGCCAGAACATCACGCGTGTCCTGGATGGGCGGCTGTTTGTCCTCCTGCCCGGGCTTCTGCTGTGGCTCCGACAGAAAGCCCACGAGAAACTCTTCAATTTCGCCGTCGGTAAGTACGGTATGCACGCGTGCGCCGGGACACAGCAGCAGCAGTGCCACCACGCAGCCGAGCAGGCGGGCCGTGAACCCCGTAGCCATCCCGCACCCTGCGGCTCCAACCCCGCCTCCTGGGGTGCCTGCAGCCACAGACCAGCCTCCCCGAGAGCGCCCCAGCCCTGGACCAGTCTCCCAGGCGCGCGCCCCAGCCGCAGACCAGCGTCCCCCTAGCGCCTCTGGCTTTCCGGAACGAGGGGGAGGGGGGAGGGGAGGGACTGGGCGGCGGGGCGAGTTGGCCTGGATGAGAACAGCGAGACGGGTGTGGGGGAAGCCTAGAGGAGAATCCAGGGGTGGGGATCTGCGCCTCTGAGATCTCTCAGCCACTACATCTCCACTAAACAAAGAGGAGACACCCTAGCCAGACACCTCTGAGGTGACTGCGAACCCCAAGACGGAAAGCCTGAGGCCACTGCGGAGGGCTCATCCTTTCCACCTTTCTGGAGTTTTGACTGGGCTTGGCTTTGTCAACTGTCATCATCCCCAACTCAGTGGCAGTGTGACCTCATTCAGTCATCCAGCAAACACAGGCAGAGCTTCTGGATGCAGAAACTATTCCACCACTTTGGAATCTCGCTTTTTATGCTGAGATAGTGGCAGAGTTTAGGGGACAGTCAGCCCTGACAAAGTCGTCTCTTACGGATCTTGCTCAGTGAAGCCGTCAAGTGAGAGAGCCCAGGATCTCTAGTTGTACTGAAAAGTGGAACTTGGCCCTGGCGTCAGTGGAAGAAGAAATGTATACACAGCACCTGGAGTTCTAGGGCATGGCTCTGTCTGGCCTGAGCACAGCTGCCCAGAAGACAAGGGCAGATAGGCTACAGGCCTCTCTGTAGAGGCCCCTTACCATCTGCTCCCCATCTGTTCATCCCACTGGTCAAGAGAACAAAAGTGAGGATTTGTGCTCTCAAGCCATCACTGACATGCAACACACACACACACACACACACACACACACCAGGGCTCATAGACTCATAGCCAGTGGCCCTGAGCCTCTGGTCATCTCCCTTTAGAGACCAAGTCTGCTCACAAAGTAAGAAGTTCCTGTCCTCCATATGGTTTCAGGCTGATACCATGTAGGGAGAGGGAAGCAAGTGCTTTACCCTACTTTTCCTGTTAGCCTCTGAGTCATTGTTCTGGAAATTTTGTGTTGGAATGTGCTCAGTAGTAATATTGAGCATGTTCTGGAAGGTTGGGTGAGGGGACTGTGGGATGTCTTTCCCGGGAATGGTGCCTGTGTTCTGCTGCCTTCCCACATAACTGTGGGATCTGGGCAAACACCCTGCAAACAGGAGAACAGAAGATTAAAAATATGACAACAGTTAGGACCTTTTCCTCAGCTTTGGTGATTCATCAGCAGGAACATTCACTCAAAGAGGGGCAAGGGTCTGGGCAGAAGGGCAGATCTTGCTAAATCTGGCAGTCCTCCCCAGTGGTACAACCAGGAACTCCCTCACTTGTAAATCCCTACCTGGGGCTCTACTGATGCAGGAATGTCACGCATATACCTGTAGAGGAATGACAGGAGCAGCCAAGGCTGGAGCTACACAGCTTGCCCGTCCAGGAAGGTCCATCCTGGCCAACAGCACCTGCACCTGTTCTCAGTTCATAGGGTGAGACACTCAGTGCACATGGCGGAAGTCCCTGTGCTACACAGTTCCCCCTGCCCCATTGCCTACCTCCACATTCCTGAGTCAGGCATCTGTGGATTTGCATCATGTCCCTTCTCTCACTGAGGGTCTGCCCAGGCAGCCACAGCAGGTCTGGGCTCTCTCAGAAAGCCCATCCTAGCACCTCCCTCCCCTGCAATGTGCTGAGCCACTGTGTACCTTCTTAGCAGAATTCTTGAGAAATCTACTTGTGCGCTTAGAGAGGAGTGCAACTAGAGGAGCTGCAATGGGGTGTCTAGAACCCTAGTGGGTAAGGAGTTTCTCTGCTTTCCAGAAGCAGGTGGTTAGAATCCACCAGCTACTAGACTAGAGAAAGATGGACCCTCTCCTTTACACCTTCCAGCCTCTGAAGCCCCTGTGGAGTTGGTTCCCACACCATAATAGTGACTTTAACTTTTGCTTCAAAGCTGGCCAAGTGGACTGGTGAGAGGGGGGAAAATTATATATATATATATCTCCTGCACCCTCATCTGCTGGCAAGGCAGGGAAGGGCACAAGGCTCACCTCTGAGGCCATCAAGAAAGAACAAGAGGTCAGGAGCAAGGCTCCACAGAAGAGGATAGTGGAAGAGCTGCTGCTGAACAAAGGGACTAATCAAAGGGCTGCTGCTAAACAGAGTCCAGCAGGCTGAGGCATAGGTGGAGGACTGCAGACACAACTGTCAAATGGGTACACAGATGGCCAGTGATGAGGCTCTAGGCAACACACATTGTCCTTTCAGGAAGACACCCTCCCTTATCCTCTCTCTTGGGAGAGTTGGGCTCCCCTCCCCCACACCCCAGCCATTATGAGGGGTGAGGTGGAGCAAGAGTGAAAAAGATCAAGTCTGTGACTCAGGGCAAAGTCCAGAGGGGGAGGGGAAAACTAGGAAGAGAAGTAGAAGCCTAGATTTAGTTGGGGATTGAATTGTGCTGAGGTTTGCTCCCCAGAGGGAAAACACTCAAATGTTTGAGTTTACAGACAATTGGAAAACTGACCCAGAGACAAACTAAAAGACATTGTTGTTAAGTACCGTAGATTCAGAACCTACTTATAGCTCACCCTCCATTGGGTTTTCAGAGTCAGTAAATTGCACAGAAAATTGTTCAGCTTTCTCCTGCAGAGTAACTGGATTTCAACTATGTTCCTTGAGGTTGGCAGTACAACTACTGCCCAGCCACCAGACCTTCCTTTTTAGCTTCAGTTCAGCAAAGGAAAACTTACAGGGGGGATGGGGCAGGGAACAGTCCCATGGGGTCTCTACACAGGTGAAATGAGACTCCATGAAGTTAGGAGAAAGCCACAAACTCTTTACATCTTTACACAAACAGACCACAATATACTATTGTTGCTGTTATATGCTGTAGAGTCCAGTGCAACTCTTAGCAGCCCTCTGAACAACAGATCTGAATCCTGCCTTATCCTGTGCAATCTTCATTGTTTCTGGAATACTCAAGCCCATTGTCATAGTCATGTATTAATCCGTCTTGCTGAGGGTCTTTCCCTCTTTCACTAACTCTCCACTTTTCCCAACATGATATCTTTTCCAAGGGCTGGCCTCTCCTGACACATGCCCAAAGTACTTAAGATGAGATTTCACCATTGCCCCCGCGAGCACCCTGGTTACAGTTTCTCCAAGACATATCTTTTTGTTCTTTGGCAGCCCATGGGATATTCAATACTCTTCTCCAAGAGCACAACTTAAAAGTATCAAATTCTGTCATCCTTTTTCATTGTCCAATGCATAGCAAGCACATAATTGAAAACAGTATGGCTTAAATCGGGTGCACCTTGGTCTTTTAATTGTTGCTGCTTAACTCTTTGAAGAGATGCTTTTCAGAAGATTTCCTCAATGCAACACATCTTTTGACTTTTGGTACCTAGGGTGTTGGCTGTGGATCCAAGCAAGGCTAAATTATTGACAATTTTAATCTTTTCTCCATTTATCCATTATAATGTTGTCTGCTGGCCCAGTAATAAGGATTTTTGCTTTCTTGATATTGTGATGTAATCCATATTACTTAAAGCAAGCACTTCAAGTCTTCCTCACTTTCATCAAGCAAAGTTGTGTTGTCTGCATAGTACATACATATTGTTGGTGAGTCTTTCTCTGATCCTAATGACACATTCTTCTTCATAGAGTCCAATTCTTAAACAATTTACTTGCCATGCAGATTGAATAGGCATGGAGAAAAAAAATACAACTCTGACTCACACCTTTCTTGAGTTTAAATCATGCAGTGTCCCCTTACTCTGTTCATAAATCAGTTTCTTGGTCTTGGTATAGGTTTCATATGATCACAAGTAAGTGCTCTGGGATTTCTATTTTTCTCAATGTTAGCCATAAATTTTTATGATCCACATAGTCAAATGCTTCTACATAGTCAATAAAGCATAAATAGATCTCTGCTTTCAACTAATCATTGACATCAGTAATGATATTCCTGGTGCCACAACATCTTCAAAACCCAGCTTGAACTTCGGGCAATGTATTGTTCTAACAATTTTTGAATAATCTTCTACAACATTTTGCTTGTATATGATATTAATGATATTCTTCAATAATTTCACCTTCTTTTGGTTGGATCATCTTTTTTTAGGAATAGGAATAAATATGGATTTCTTCTAGTCAGTAGGCCAAAGTAACTTCCAAATTTCCTGGCACAAACCAATGAGCACATCAGGGTTTCATCTGTTATTTGGAACATGTCAACTGATATCCCATCAATTCCTGGGCCTCTTTTTTGCCAAAGCCTTCAATGTAACGAACTTTTCCCTTCATCACCATTTACCATTTATTATAAAGCTACTTCTTGAAATATTTCTGTGTCATTCAATTCTTTTTTGTACAGTGACTCCATATATTCCCCCCACCTTCTTTTGATAATTCTGGAATATTCAAGATTTCCCCCATAGCATCTCTCATAACTGCAACTCAAGGCTTGAATTTGTTTTTCATTTATTCCAGTTTGAGAATGCTGAGCAAGGTCATCCTTTTTTATTCTTCAACTCCAGTTCTTTGCACGTTCCATTATGATACTTTGTCTTCTTGGATTGTCCTTTGTAATTTTCGCTCATCTCTTTCACTTTGTCATCTCTTCTTTTTATTTTGGCTTCTCAATGACACAGTACAATTTTCAGAGTTTCTACTGACATCCACTTTGGTCTTTTCTTTCTCTTCTGTCTTTGTGATGACCTGTTGCTCTTTATTGAATGATATCTTTAATGTTGTTCCATAATTCATCTTGTCTTCAGTCTTTACTGTTCAATGCCTCAAACATGTTCTTGAGATGATTTTTAAATTCAGGTGGTATAGACTGAAAGTTGTGTTTTGGTTTTTGTGGACTTGCTTTAATTTTCCTCAACTTCAACTTGCATATGAGTAATCGAGAGTCTGTTCCACACTCACCAACTGGTCTTGTTTTGACTGATGATACTGAACTACTCTAGTGATTCTTTCCACAGATTTAATCAACCTGATTTCTATGCAGTCCGTCCAGTAAAGTCCATGTGTATAGATACCATGTGTGTTTCTTTAAAAAGGTGTCTATTGAGTCAGAGAGTTAGACAATGACTAGGGAGGACAGAAGAATTGATGCCTTTGAGCTGTGGTGTTGAATATACCATGGACTGCTAAGGAAAGTAACAGATTCGTCTTAGAGTTAAACCAGGCTGCTCCTTGTAGGCAAGGATTCTGAAGCTTCGTCTGACATACTTTGGACAGGTTGCAAGGAGGGACCAGTCCTTGGAGAAGAACATCATGCTTGGAAGGTTGGAGTGACAGCGCAGGAGAGTATGACTATGAGGTGGATTGAGTCAGTAACTGGGGTAATCGAGGTGGGGTGTCAGAGACAGTGAGGTTGGCACAGGATAGAGCAGGGTTTAGGGCTGTTGTACATAGGGTCGCTATGAGTCATAGGCAACTCGACAACACATAACAACAACATCATTGTAAATAAATCATTGGATGTACGAAGTTCAATCATTCTGACTCTTCCTAAGTCTATAATTTCCAACTACCAATCCTGTAATTTGTTTCCAACTTGTGCATTCCAGTCAGCAATAATGCAGCCATTTTGAGGCATTTTGATTGACCCAAAGACAGGTGGTTCAGATCCACTAGCTGCTCCTTGGAAGAAAGACGGATCATCTTCTTATGTGTATTTACATCATCTGAAGATGTGCTGGAGGGTCAACCAGGAGTCAATTTTGACTCTATAACAACAACAATAGACAGTCTAGGACTATCTCAGAGGAATGGAGTGCATGTGGAAAATATTAAGATGTTTTCTGATTTCTCCATGTAGTCAGCCTATTCCATAAAAGCGTTTTGTGAGTTTGTGACTTTATAGTGAGGTGGTGTGGTGGTGGGAAGGGTAGGAAAAGTGGGAAAGGGATAAGGTTGGGTGAGAGGCTGACATTTCTGATAGAGAACATCTACTAATCTGGCCACAGCCCATTAAAGCGAGGTTCAAGTTACCATTCACTCGGTGGCATCTGGAAGGCTCTGCATTCAGTAAAAAAGAGGATTGTACTGGGGCTTGGGGTCTAGACACAGCTTTGCTGCCGCCTTCCCTTATGACTTTGGTCCCATCTGTTTTCTCTCTCTCTCTCTTAGGTCCCTGCCTTGTGCACATGGGCAACCACACAGCTTCCTTCCCTCCCTTCCCTCTGTGGCTCCGTCTCCAGCATTCCTGAGCCACCATTCACTCTCCACAACCAGACAGTGCAGTGACTGCCTTGTGGAGAATATGCCTGAGGCCAGAGCCTCAGGCCCTTTATGGTATTTCCTGGGAAAAGTCTCTCAGCCCCAGAGGGAAAGGAGGCTAATATCTCAAATGTACTCTGTTCTGGGACAAAGATGGCATCATCTAGCTCTCTAAATGTGGGAGAAGATGCCTGGGCCATCCTGCTAGAAACTCTGTTAGCTCGAGGCTACTCCACTCGTAGTACCTTAGTCCTGAGGCCAGAAAGCCCGAGATTGTAGGTTTTAGGGCAGAACTTTGCAACTTACTCACCCATTCCTCAGCCTGAATCACCCACAGAGCCACCCCGCTACGCTCTGCTGAGGTTGTCTGAGGCTGCCATGAGTTCATACAACAAGTATTTGTGGAATAGTTTTAGCATGGCCCAGATACCCCGCCTTCCTCTGAAGTTCTGTCTAACAAGGGTGGATGTTGGCAATGATCATCCAGGCTCCAAGCCCCCTCTGGTCAGCGGAGAGAGGATGAAGGGGACACCAGCAGATGTAACTGTCTGTGTCCAGGCTCGAGTCTCAGGGTCATGCTAGGTCTTAGTCAGTTTGTGTCTCAGGCCTGGGCACAGTGAGTAGCACAGAATGGACACTGGATCAATATTTATTAAGTGTACTCCTCCCCCCATTTCTAAGTAGGAAAATTGGTCAAGAAAGATGGAGTATTTTGTTCATGTCACAAGTGTCTAAGAGAGTGTCTAAGCAGGGCCCTCTATTCACACAGGCACCCACCTTCCTACTTGCTGTGCTGAACGTCACTGGAGCATCTCAGAGGAGCCAGGACCTGCCCTGATGCTGCTCAAAGGCCTAGAGTTCCCGTGTGAGCCTGGCCATTCAGCTGCAGGGCACAGGAAAAGTAGGCTTGGAAAGGGCATTGAAGGAGAGGCAGGACCCACAAGAGCAGGAGAGCAGTGTCAGAGCTGGAGACCTGAAGACACCCTCCTAGTACACTGCAGGCAGATCTGCATGAAGGAAAGAGCGGCATTCCTCCCCTGTGTGACAGACTGGTGAGAAGGGACCACACTGTGGTCTCCCCAAGAGTGACAGGCTGATAAGGGGTAGGGGACCATCCTCATGCCTCCCCAATTGTGACAGGCTGATAAGGGGTAGAGGACCACAATCAGGTCTCCCCAGGTGTGATACACTGATACGGGGGTAGGTACGGGACCATGCTAGGGTCTTTCCAGATTCCAAAAGAAGAGAACCAAGTAGGTCCTGTCCTGTACCCTGAGGAATGCCCATTCCCTGTAGCTAGATCTGAAGTGTTTGGACAGCTTGGACAACATGGACATTGAGGTCCGTCTGTTCAAACTGTAATTCCTCCACGGAATTGGCAGAATCATTTGCTTGTCTTTCTCCAACTCAAAAACTACATGTCAATTTTCTCCATTGCCTGGTCCCAGGGTTTCCAGGTCTGAGCTGCTGAGTGAGCAAGGTTGAATTCCTTCCACCCACCACAGGGCATAAAGCAGTCAGATTGGAGCAGTCCTGGACAGGCTCCAGGGGTGGGGACGCTGGGTAGAGTGGAAGGCAGGCAGGTTTCCAGAATGGCTGAGCCAGGGAGGAATTCTGCAGTTCCAAGGCTGGGAAAGGGGATCAGTGAGTATGTAGTCTAACAATTAGGCCGGCGTGAAATCAGAGAAAGTAAAGGTTATTCAAAGTCAGTTCTAATGAGGGGTAGGGGGCAGAGAGGAGGCAGAGTGTAAACCTCTCTCACACCCTCATCAAAATGAATTCCAGATGGATTAAAAATGTAAATGTTAATGAGAAACCCTGGAAGCATTAGAAGAAAAGTATGTACTTATTTCCTTGGATATAGAAGACTTTCTAAGTAAAAAAATCATTGAATGATAGAGAATTTTGCATAGACGATTTCACCTTCTGTATATGAAAATATAAGGGCACTCTGGTGCACTGTCAATCCAAAGACAGGTGGTCAATGGGCAGTCTCCTCCCATGCAATCTACTATTCCTGAAAACCTGCTAGAGGGTCAGCAACAAGTTGGTTACCTAACAACAATGGTAACATGTCAAAATGTATTGAAACGTAATTACAGGCAAGCAAAAGGGTTGTCAGCTCCTACATCAAGTCTTTGTGTTTAGGTGTATAAAGAGACAGCATGACATCAGACCAGCCAGGCCAGAGGGCTCTCAGAGGCTGGAAGCAGAGGTTTGAAGATATACAGGAGGAGGAGGGATTAATCATTGGTTTGTACAATTTGTTGGGGGGGTGTGGGGTGGGATGAGAACATTTGAAAGAAATTGTTTGAATTTGTATTAGATTTGTGAATAAACTAATGAAAAGGAAAATTAAAAAAAGAGGAATGGACTTTAGGTTAGCACAATTCTTTGTGGACTACGTCACCAGAGCTCCACCTATGTCATTTGTTACCTGTATTTTGGGAAGACACAACTCAATTCATGACTTGGAGAGAATAGTTGGTAAGAGAATAAATGTTTAAAGACACTGCATTTTTAGGACTTTGTTAAAGCAGCCACAAAAAAGAAATAGATCTGCTTACTGAAAGTACTGCAGTGGAGTCGAGCAGCCCTGAGAAGGCCAGGGGTGCACTAGCAGAGGCCAGGCTGTGACAGACCAGCAGGGCTCAAGAGCTTGGACCCAGCCCGGGGATTGGGGATGACTGCTCTATACCAACAGTTTGTATGCACAGATCCCAGCAGTTTCTGGGCTGGAATAAAAAAAGAGGCAAGTGGGCTCCAGAGGCAAAGTTAAGGCTCTCACACCACATGTCTTTTTGGAAGAGACAGAATAGTCATGAGTAGCCCTCAAGATAAATTCCAAGGAAAGTCTTCATAGGAAAGCCCTAAAAACAAAGGAGCCTTCCCTCATACATCTCAGAGCTAGAATTATGAGCAGGAAATAGCTTGATGAAATTTATCTTGGAAAAATGCAACTGCATACATTTGGACAAATAATCCAAAATACAAGTATGAGGTGGGAGTGAATAACCACATAATAGAAAAGAAGAGAGCCCACACCCTCAGGCCACTGAAAAGTTCAGGGAGAGTGGTCAGGCCATGGGCCATCAAGGACATTGCCTGTGCTATTTCTCTGATGTTTTTCTTTCAGGTGGAGCTGATTTCAGGGCAGCAATAGGGGAGAGAGGTTTTTGAGCCTGGGAACCCCTTTACCATTGGAACCCGTGAGCTGTGGTTTCTGCTTCCCAAGAGGCTAGACCAAGAGAGTCCAAGAAGGAGGGACTGGCTCCCACTCACCAACTAAATGGGAGTCACCATTCAGGATGAAGAGACCTAGGAAATTTATTGGAAGTTAATCCAGATTGAGGGTCACTTCCCTTTTACTAGGAAGCATTCCTGATGTAGAGATGGGGGAGGAAATGGAGCAGAGAGAACAAGTTTCTTAGGCATCTCCAAGGACAGACCATAGAGTCGCTGCCCCTGCCTCTAACTTGCTGCAGGCTGCCTTGGCTTCTCAGGGCCATCCATAAAATGACTGTGAAACTTGCTTCCTTCTTTCCCATCATTTTTTTTTTCTTCTATAATAAGATTTTATTAATTTTCATAAACATTTACAGAGATTTTGGGCTTCCACTCATTCATTGTTGCACTATTCTCTCTACCCTCCTCCCAGTTTGTTCTT
>NW_006399861.1:10973192-10975837 GCF_000299155.1 Elephantulus edwardii
ATAGATGGGTTGATCTCTGGATTCTCAATTCGATTCCATTGATCTATGTGTCTGTCATTGTACCAGTACCATGCTGTCTTGACCACTACGGCAGTGTAGTAGGATTTGAAATCAGCTTTCCCATCTTTTTGCCTAAGTAATCCATATCCATTGTAGATATTTCCAATTATGTAAAAAAAAAGCTAAAAATTCACCTCACCTCATTGAAAACACTTTTTTAGCCATATTGCCACTACATTTCCTATGTATATTACATATATTGTTGTTCTTGTTAGGTGCCACTAAGTCTCCTACATCATGGAGACCCTTATGAGCAACACATCTGAACCTTGCCTACCATGCTCCATCCTCACAATCTCCACCATGCTCGAACCCAATGATAGAGCCACTGTGTCAATCTATCATGTTACAAGTCTTCCTCTCTTTCTCTGACCCTCCATATTTTCCAGCATGATGGCTTTTTCTAAGACTGACCACATGCCCAAAGTATGTGATATATAATTCCACATACTTATCTCCAAGGATCACCCTGGTTGCACTTCCTCCAACACAGACTTGTTTGTACTTTTGGCAGTTCATGAGAGATGCAGTAATATTCTCCAATCTCACAGTTCAAAGGCCTTGATTCTTCTTCTGTCATCCTTATCCATTGTCCAACTTTCAGACGCATAGGAATCCATGAGAATATACTGCAACTGATGATAAAATAATGAAAATCTGACACCTCCTAATAATTATGTTGGAAACTTGCTTCTTTTTTAAAACTAAATATCATGTAGCAGCTTAGAAGATCATTTTGCAGGACCTTGGATAAGAAAAACTGTTTCTAATAATAATTGAAATGAAAGGAGACTTGGCACAAGTAGTCAGAAAATCAAAAGATGAATTATACTAAGAAAATTTTCTGTCAGGGACCTCTCCAGAGTGCTCAAGAATAATGATTTCAATCTAGGGACTAAGGTGCACTGATCTAAGCCATGGTCTTCACAATTACGTGCTATGCATGAGAGAGCTGCTAATGATTAAGAATAATAGGGAAAAGAAATATCGATTTCTCTGAGTCATAGTGCTGGAGAAGAGTACTGAACTCTTCCATGGACTGCCAAGAGAACAAACAGGTCTATCCAGGAGAGGGTGAAATCAAGCTGCTCCTTGGAGGCAAATATTTTGAAGCTCTGTCTCACATACTTTGGGTATGATGTGAGTAGGGGTCAGTTCTTGGAGAAAGACATCATACTTGGAAGGGTGGAGGGACAGTGTAGGAGAGGAAGACCCTGGATGAGATGGATTGACAAAGTAACTGGGACAATGGGGGCACATGTGTTGAAGACAGTGATATTGTCAGGATAAGGCAGAGTTCAGAGCTATTGTACATAGGGTTGCTATGAGTTATAAGCAACTCAATACACATGACAATAACAACAACAAACACTAGAAGAATAATTGTGCTTATACAAAATCTATAACTAGACTAAGGAGCTATTGTCTGAACAGAAAAAAAGGAACACTGAATAGTTTAAAATTAGGAAAGTTATGTGTCAGGGCTAAATCCCTTCTCCATACCTATTCAAACTGTAAGTATAGCAAATAATTTGAGGAGCTAGATTTTGTGAAATAGAATCATAATTGGAGAAAGACTCAACAACCTGCATCACGCAGATGACACAACAATGCTTGCTGAAAGTGAAGAGGACTTTAAATGCTTGCTACAGAGGATTAAGGACTATAGCCTTCAATACGGATTGCATCTCAACATCAAGAAAACAAAAACTCTCACCACTGGGTTAACACTGTGATAAATGGAGAAATGATTGAAATTGTCAAAGATTTTATCTTGTGTGCATCCACAGTCAAAACTCTTGGTACCAGTAATCAGGACATCAGGAGATATAGCTTTGGGAAAATCTGCTTTCAGGGACGTGTCCAAAGTTCTGAAGAGCAATGACATCAGTTTAATGACTAAAGTGTGCCTGACTCAGTCTTTCCAATCACCTGCTATGAATCTGAAAGCTGAACAGTGAATAAGAATGACAGGAGAAGAATTGACGCATTTGAGTTGTGATGTTGGAGAAGAGTTCTGAATATTCAAGAGACTGCCAAAAGAACAAACAGATACGTCATGGAGAAAATGGAGCCAGAGCTTCTGTAGGTAAAGATGGTGAAGCTTTGTCTCACATATTTTGGACATGTTGTTAGAAGTGGCTATTCCTTGGAAAGGGTCATTATGCATGGAAAGGCCGAGGGTCGGTGAAGGAGAGGAAGATCCTTAATGAGATGAATTGATAAAGGGTCTGCAGCAATGGACTCAAATGTGTCAAGCATGATAATGATGGCACAGTCTAGGACGATATTAAAATCTGTTGATTTTAAGTGAGTCACACTCGACTCAGTGGCACATAACAATAACAAACAACAATTCTCCAATTAATAGTGACTAATCGGGCCAGAAGGGGAAACATAATCTACACAGAAGTTCTACAGGACACGCCACCTTCCCTTGGAGACAGCACAACTAAACTTAAGAGACACTGGTCAAAAGAAAAATGTCAGCAGTCAACGTTTTTGGAATCACAGAAGCCAAGAAAGCTTAAGATACAAACTTTCAGATCATGGGTTGGACAATGGAAGATATTTTCTGAAGGGAC
>NW_006399861.1:10980024-10981802 GCF_000299155.1 Elephantulus edwardii
GGAGGGACAGTGCAGGAGGGGAAGACCCTCTATGAGATGGATTGATTCGGTGACTGGGGGAATTGGGATGGGTGTGTCAGAGGCAGTGCGGTTGGCGCAGGATAGAGCAGGGTTTAGAGCTGTTGTGCATATGGTCGCTATGAGTCAGAAATGACTCGACGGCACATAACAACAACAACAACAATATCACAATCATGCCAAACCTATACTTAGACCAGGAAGTAGACATTAAAACAGAGCAAGGAAACACTGCACCAGGATGTGTGCACCAGGGATGCATTCTATCTCTATACCTTTTCAATCTAAGTATGGAACAGATCACTTGGGAGGTTGGACTTTATGAGAAGAAATGTGACATCAGGATCAGAGGAAGTTTCATCAACAACTTATGTTATGCACAAGTTTGACACAAGTTTGCTTGCTGAAACTGAGGAGTACCTGAAAATTTGCTACAGAAGGTCAAGAACTGTAGTCTTCAATAAGGAATGAAGCTCAACATCAAGAAGACAAGGATTCTCACCACTGGGCCAGTTGGGTGTAGTCCATGTGGTTGTCCTCCATAAAGTCCTTGGAGAGGTCAGGACAGAACTGGCAGATCACTACCTACTTGCTGACCAAGTGCCGGTTCTACAGCTGTGGGTCTGACCAGAGCCGGTCACACATAGGATGTGGGTCTGCGGCTGCCAATTCCACCTAGTCCTCCATATATCACCCAGGGTGACCCCATTTTTACTGAAGCCCCTGTGCATGATTAGCATTTTATTATTGATTCAGTGGGCTAGTGGGAACCACTTGAACACCTCTTTGAAGAGCTGGTACATCTGGGCTGTACTCGGCCTTCACCTCACCCTTGAAGCTGTAGGTCTGGTTCATGTTGTCCATCTCATGATGGTCTTCACAATGACTAAGGATAACATGACTTTGAGTTGTGGTACTGGAGAAGAGTATTGATAATTCATGGACTACTAAGAGAACAAACAGGTCAGTCCTAGAAAGGGTGAAACCAAGCTGTTCCTTGGAGACAAGGACTAGGATACTCCATCTGACATACTTTGGGCATGTTGTCAGGAGGTACCAGTCCTAAGGACATTATGCTGAGAAGGGTGGAAGGACAGCACAGGAGAGAAAGACCCTGGAAGAGATGGATTGACACAGTAACTGGGGTAATAAGTGTAGGTGTGTCTGAGACACACCAGTGAGACTGGCTCTGGATAAGGGAGGGACGCTATGAGTCACACTCAACTCATAGCACGTAACAACAATTCCACAATCAAGTCAGGTGGTATCCTAGCAAAACGTTGGGGACTTATGTTTTGCTGAAGCCTTCAGTGCAGCTTGCACCATTTATCATTTGGTAGTTGACATGTTTCAACAAACAGATGCAACCCTGGATATGTTCATCAACTTATGCCAAGAAACTTGGAAGACAGCTATATGGCAAACAGACTAGAGAAGATTTATATTTGTTCCCATTTCCAAAGAAGGAGATCCAACAGAATGTGAAAATAATCAACAATATCATTAAATAGCACATGCAAGCAAAATCTTGTTGCAGAGAATGAAAAAATGTCTAGAACCATAGAACTGCGAGATTTAGGTTGACTTTCAAAGAGACTGTGGTACCAGGGGTATCATTGCTAATGTCAGAGTCATATTCGACTTGATGACACTTAGCCACTGCTAAGTGAGACTGTTGTTGTTATGTGCCGTCGAGTTGCTTGCAACTCATAGTGACCCTATGTACAACAGCCCTAAACTCTGCTCTGTCCTGTGCCAAT
>NW_006399861.1:10986673-10989518 GCF_000299155.1 Elephantulus edwardii
ATAGATCTTCCACCAATAGGGAGGTCTGGTGGCCTAGTGGCAAGAAGCTGCACTGCAATCCCAGAGGTACACAGTTCAAATTCACCAGATGCTCTGCTGGAGAAGGAGGGGCAATCTCCTCCTATACCAGTCAGATCCGTTTTAACAGTACACATAAAGTGAGACTAGTGTTGTTATATTTGGAGGAACATTCTTCTACTTTGTACATCATTTCATCAGTTTGCTGTACTGAGGTAATCTGGGTTTGTTATGATGCTGAACTTTGTTCCATTGGGGTATCAAATATCATAATGGTCTCCCAAAGTGGACATTGTTTGGTGGAGCTCCCAGTTGTAAAAGGTTTGGAAGCAGGAGTGACATCCACTTCCTAAACCACATGCCTAACAGAAACACTATGAACTTGGAGAAACGATGATAATTTTGAAAAGATATTAGGTCTTTTTCTCATAGAGTCACTATGAGTCGTGCTCAACTTGATGGCAATTAACAACAGCAACAAGCTAGAAGTAAAACTAATGGTTCTTTATGTTGCTGTTGTTATGTGCCATCAAATTGACTCCAACTCATAATGACCCTATGTACAGTAGGTCTGAACCCTTCTCTATATTGAGCCAATTTCATTTTCTTTGATGCATCTACTTCCATTACCCTAATCACTAAATTAATCCAGATCATCCAATGTCTTTATCTCTTGTGCTATCCCTCCACCCTTTAAATCATGATGTCCCTCTATATGGACTGTTCCCTCCTTGTAACATGCATAAAGTATGTTATATGTAGCTTCAGAATCCTTGCCTCTAAAGAGCAGCCTAGATTTACCCTCTCTAGGATGAACCTGTTTACTCTCTTATCAGTCCAAGGTATATTCGGTACTCTTCTCCAGCAACACAACTCAGAAGCATCTATTCTTCTATAAGCCTTAGCCATTGTCCGACTCTCTGATGCATATAACAAGTAATTGTGAAGACTACGGAGTGGATCAGGTGCACCTTAGTCTCTAGACTGATGTTGCTCTTCAGCACCCTGGAGAAGTCTCTGACAGTAGATTATCTTTTCATTTCCTGGCTGCCGGTACCAAGAGTGTTGATTGTAGAGCAAAGCTAACTGAAGCTGTCAACAACCTCAATTTCCTCTCCATCTATCATGATGCTACCAATTGGCCCAGTGGTGTGAATCTTGGTTTTTTTCAGGTTGAGCTTCCATCCTTATTGAAGACTGCAGTCTTAGACCTCCTGAAACAAATGGCTCTGGTCCTCCTCAATTTCAGCAAATAAGGTTATGTCATCTGCATAACACAGGTTAGTGATAAGTCTTTCTCCAATCTTGATGCCACATTCTTCCTCATAGAGCCCATCCTCCGAGATGATCTGTTCCGCATATAGATTGGAAAGGAATGGAGAAATGACATATCCCTGACACACTCCATTCCTGATTTTGAACCAAGGAGCGTTTCATTGTTCTGTTTGTACAACTGCTTTCTGGTCTAAGTATAGGTTTTACAAGAGCAAAAAATACTGTTGTTATGTGTTGGAACCAACCTGTAGTTCACCCTCCAATGTGTTTTCAAAGGCAGTTAAATGCATGGGAGGAGATTGCCCATCTAAGGCATTTGAGATTCATCCCACCAGTAAGAATTCATCTTCCCACTGAATTACTAAGTCCCTACTCTTATCTTAGGTCATGTGGATGGTCTCCAGTGCTTGGTAATTCTGAATGACATCATACAGCCACTTCTAATACTGTATGATATGCCACTATGTGTGTTACTGGTTTTTGAGTACTTTCGATTTTTCCGCTTTCCCCCTTCTTTTTTACTAGTTTATTTACAAAATTTGGATACATTGTTTTCAGGAACAAAGTCTTTCAATTTCCCTCACCCCCCACCCATCAAATTGTACAAACCAATGATTAATCCCCCCTCCTCCTGTACATCCTCAAACCTCTGCTTCCAGCCTCTTCCACCCCTCCTGGATCTTTATACTCATTCTACTTAATAACGGTCTTATACAATATTTATCCTTGTGGAACTGAGTTAGTTAGTTCACTCAGCGTAACGCTCTCCAGTCCATCTCAAGATAGGTAATAATTTACTAAGTTATTGCTCCTGTGTGCTGCATAATATTCCATTGTGTGAATTTACCATAATTTCTCAATCCATTTGCTTGTGGTTGGACATTTGTTTCTATGTTCTTGTGATGGTGAATAATGCTCCTATGAACATTGGTGTGCAAATCTCAGTTTGTGCCTCAGTTCTCATATTCTTAGGGTATATTGCATGTAGTGGAGTAGCTGGGTCATATTGAATTTCTATGTTCAGCTTTTTAAGGAAGCACCAAACTGCCTTCGGGAATGATTGTACCATTTTACACTCCCACCAACAATGTAAAAGAAGGTTTTTGTGTGTTTTTTTCTCTCCACGTCCTCGCCAACATCTATTACTTGCTACCCTGTTAAACTTTGCCACTCTTACTGGAGTGAGAAAGTACCTCATTGTGGTTTTGATTTGCATTTCTCTAATTGCCAGTGAGAAGAATGGGAATCCCAGAACATTTGATCGTGCTAATGTGAAACCTATACTTGGACCAAGAGGCAGTCGTCAGAAAAGAGTAGGGAGACACTGGTTCAAAATCAAGGAAGGGGTCCATCATGGATGTATTTTGTCTCCATACCTTTTCAATCTGTATGCAGAACAGATCATCTGAGATGCTGTGGCATCAGGATTGGTGGAAGAATCATCAACAACCTGCGTTATACAGATGACACAACCCTGCTTGCTGAAACTGAGGAGGACCTGAAGCGCTTGCTGCAGAAGGTCAAGGACTGCAGTCTTCAATATGGATTGAAG
>NW_006399861.1:10990653-10991956 GCF_000299155.1 Elephantulus edwardii
TTCCATTTCTTTAGGTCTTTGATTGTGTCTTGCAGAAATGCTTTATAGGTTTTGTGTGGTTTTTTTTGTTTTTTTTTTTTTTTTAAATAGGTCTCTTGTATCTCTAGTTACCTTCACTCCCAAGTATCTCAATTTGTGGTTGGCTATTGTAAATAGTATTGCTTGCTTTATTTCCGTCTCTGAGTTCTCTTTGTTACTGTAGAGGAATCCTATTGATTTTTGGATATTGATCCTGCCACTCTACTAAATTGGCCTATTAACTCTTAACAGTTTTTTGTTGAGTCATTGCGGTTTTCTGTGTACACTATCATATCATCTGCATATCGCAATAGTTTTTAACCATCTCTTTACTAAGCTGGGTGCCTTTTATTTCCTTCTCTTGTTGTATTGCCCTTGCAAGCACTTCCAATACAATATTGAAAAGAAGTGGTGACAGTGAGCATCAGTGTCTGGTCCCTGCTTGCAAGGAAACTATTTTTAGTCTTTCTCCATTAAGAATGATGTTGGCTTTTGGTCTTGCATATATACTTTTCACCATATTGAGGAAGTTCCCTTCTATTCCAATTTTTCTGAGTGTCTATCAGGAAGCATTGTTGGATTTTGTCAAATGCCTTTTCTGCATCAATTGCTGAGATCATATGGTTCTTGATATTTAGTTTGTTAATATAGTGAATGACACAGATTGCTTTTCTTATGTTGAACCATCCTTGCATACCTGTTATGAATCCCACTTGGTCATGGTTAATTATTATTTTTTTATGTTCATTTAGAGATTCTATTGGCTAGGATTTTGTTAAGGACTTTTGCATCTGTATTCATCAGAGATATTGGTCTGTAGTTTTTGGTCTTCAAAATATCTTTGCCTGGTTTTAGTATTAGAGTTATGCTTGCTTCATAGAATGACTCTGGAAGTGTTCTTTCTTTTTCAATTTTTTGGAAATAATTTATGTAGAATGGGTGCTAAATCCTCTCTGAATGTTTGATAGAATTCAGCTGTGAAGCCATCTGGTCCAGGGCTTTTCTTATGGGGAAGTCTTTTTATGATCTTTTCAATTTCTTCTCTCGTGATGGGTATGTTCAAGTGTTCTATATCTGTCCTTGTCAATCTGGGCAGGGGATGTGTTTCAAGGAATTTGTCCATTTCCTCTGTTGTTGTTATGTGCCGTCGAGTCGCCTACGACTCATAGCGGCCCTATGTACAACAGCCCTAAACTCCGCTCTGTCCTGTGCCAATCGCACTGTCTCTGACACTCCCATTCCAATTATCCCAGTCACTGAATCAATCCACCTCATAGAGGGCCTT
>NW_006399861.1:10992166-10994610 GCF_000299155.1 Elephantulus edwardii
AGCACCACAGCTCAAAGGCATCAATTCTCCTTCTATCCTCCTTGGTCATTGTCCAACTCTCTGATGCATAGGTTTTCAAATTTATCAGAGTATATATCTTTTCATAGTATTCTGGTATTATCGATTTAATTTCCTCCGGTTCTGTTGTGATGTCACCTCTGTAATTTCTTAATCGAGTTATCTGTGTCTTGTCTTTTCTTTCTTTTGTGAAATTTGCCAGTGTTTTGTCAATTTTATTGACCCTTTTAAAAAACCAGCTCCTGGTCTTATTCATAGTTTCAACTGTTTTTCTGTTTTCTATCTCATTGATTTCAGCTCTTGTCCTTATAATTTCTTTTCTTCTAGTGGCTGTAGGATTAGATTGTTGATCTTTTTCTATTTGCTGAAGGTGTTGAGTTAGATCATTGTTTCTTCTTCTTTCTTCCTTTTCAATGTGTTTGCCTATTGCTATGAACCACCCTCTGAGGACTGCCTTAGCTGTGTCCCAGAGGTTTTGGTAATTGTATCTTCATTATAGTTTGTTTCAAAGAACTTTTTAAATTTCATTCTTTATTTCTTTTATAACCCAATCATGTTCTAGCAGAGAGTTATTTAGTTTCCACATGGGTGGTTTTGTAAGCTTTACTCTTCTGTGGTTAATTTCTAGTTTTATAGCATTGCGGTCTGCAAAAATACTTTGTATTATTTTGATTTTTTTTTTAATTTGTTGAGGCTTGCTCTGTGTCATAATATATGATCAATTCTGGAGAATATACCATGTGAAGTTGAAAAGAAAGTGAATTGAGTTTTAGTCGGATGCAGTACTTTGATTACATCCACAAATTTGAATTGATTGATCATACAGTTTATATCACCTTTGTTGAGTTTCTTTTGAGTTGACCTATCCTTTGGTGATAGTGGTGTGTTGAAATCTCCTACCACTATTGTGGTGCTGTCTATTTCTCTCTTCAATTCAGTTAACCATTGTTTTATGTATTTTTCAGGTCTATCATTTGGTGCATAGATGTTGACCAAGGTTATGTCTTCTTGACCTATTGTGCCTTTAACATGTATGTAATGTGTAGTATGTAATGAATACCCTTCTTTATCTTCGATGGTAGTTTTCATTCTGAAACCTATTTTATCAGAGGTTAGTATTGCCAGTCCTGCTTTTTTTGAGTTTGCCATTTGCTTGGTATGTTTTCCCCCCTAGCCTTTGATTTTGAGTCTGTCTTTCTCTTCTTTTTTAAGATGTATTTCTTTTAGACAACATATTGATGGACTTTTAAAAAAATCTATTCTGCAGCACTTTTTCTCTTAATTGGTGCATTTAATTCATTCACATTAAGTGTGATTATTGTCTGGCCAAGTTTTACTTTTGCCATTTTGCTGTGTTTATTTTTCTGTTGTTTCTGGTTACTATTGTCCATTCACTTTCCTTTGGCATTTCTGTGTGTAGGACTTCACTTAAAATTTCTTATAGTTTTGGTCTTGTTTTCACAAATTCCTTAAAGTCATTTTTGTCTGTAAAGAATCTAACTTCCCCTTCAAATTTGACAGAGAGCCTTGCTGGATATCGGATCCTTGGTTGACAGTTGTTATCTTTCAACTTTCTGTATATGGCATCTCATTGCCTTCTAGCTCGCATGGTTTCCGCTTAGAAATCAGAACTTAATCTAATTGTTTTCTGTTTTAGGTAACTCTTTGCTTTTCTCAGGCTGCTTTAGGAATTCTATCCTTATCTTTTAATTTGGAGAATTTGACTATGGTATGTCTTGGTGTTTGTTGTTTTTTTGTTCTTTGTGGGGTTTTTTTTGTTTGTTTGTTTTTTTATCTAGTCTATTTGGTGTTCTCTGTGCTTCTTGAATATGGATTTCCCCATTCTTCAAAATACCTGGAAAGTTTTCTTCTAGTACTTTTCCCACAATCTTCTCAGTGATTTCCCTGTCACCAGTCATACATATGTTATTCTGTTTGATGTCATCCCACAAAATTCTAATGTTTTCTGATTTAGCTTACATCTCATCTCTGATTTTTTTTTTCTCTCCACATATGTTCTAGTGAGGCTCTTGTCTTCCTGGTCCTATTGGTGTATTAGACACTTCTGCCATTTCAGTCTTAATATTCTGGATTGCATTTTCATCCTTTTCTGTTCTTTCCAGTACTGTGTTGGCTGTACTCTCTCTGTCTTAGAATGATTTTTTAATTTCTTGTACCCCTCTCTCTATTTTATCAAATTTTTCTTTGATATTTTGTATTTTCAGCAATATCTGTTCAAGTTTTTCAACCATATATTTCTCTGGATTGCTGTCTCTGAAGTATTTGCTCTCTTATGAACTTCCATTGATTCTTCACACATTTACATCTTTTTTTCTGTAGCTGATCAAATAATTCTAAATAAACGTACGTCTGATTCTCTCTGTCCGGGGTATTAATTGGGTCTGCTTTTTTAGGAAAAGGATTAT
>NW_006399861.1:10994820-10996494 GCF_000299155.1 Elephantulus edwardii
CAAATACCTGAGTGACCAAGCTGGAAGCCTGTTGTTTCATTCTGGAAGTAGCTTCTCACCTCCGTTGAGGTGCCCAAAACCTCTCTGTCATTTGAGTTAATAGGTCCTGTGTGGTGAAGCCAAACATCAGTTCCCTCCCACCCCCCAAGTACCTGATTGACAAAGGACATGTCTGTTGTTGCCTTCTGGAAGTGGCTTCTCACCTCTGTCAAGGTCTCCAGAACCTCCTTTTAGAATGAGTTAAGTGGTCCTGTGTGATGAAGCCAGACAGCAGGTTTTTGTTGTTATTTTTTAAAGTACCCGAATGACTAAGGAGGAAGCTTGTTGCACGCTTCTGGAAGTGGCTTCTCGCCTCCATTGAGGTACCCAGCACCTCCCTGTCACTTGAATTAAGGGGTCCTGTGTGGTCAAGCCAGACAGCAGTTCCCCCCCCCCCAAAGTACCTGAATGACCAAGGAGGAAGTCTGCTGCCTTCTGGAAATGGCTTCTCCCCTCTGTCGAGGTATCCAGAACCTCCTTGTCACTTGACTTAATGGGTCCCACATGATAAAGCCAGATAAGTTTTTCCCTCAAAGTACCTGAATGAACAAGGAGAAATTCTGTTGTTCCCTTTTGGAAGTGGCTTTTACCCTCGGTCAAGTGCCCAGGACCTTCCTGTCATTAAGAAGTCTCATGTGGTCAAGCCAGACAGCAGTTTCTGCCCCAGAGTACCTGAATGACCAAGGAGGAAGCCTGGTGTAACCTTCTGAAAGGGACTTCTCTGTATTCATGCCCAGAACCTGCCTGTTGCTTTAATTAAGGGGTCTCACGTGGTCAAGCCAGACAGCAGTTATTTTTTCCCTGTGTGTACCTGAATGACCAAGGAGGAAGTCTGTTATTCCCTTCTGGAAGTGGCTTCTCTCCTCCCTCAAGGCGCCCAGGGTTTCCTTGTTCCTTAAGTTAAGGGGTCCTGTGTGGTAAAGCCAGACAGCAGGTTTTTTCTTAAAAGTACCTCAGTGTCCAAGGAGGAAGCCTGTTGTTCCCTTCTGGAAGTGGCTTCTCACCTGTCGAGATGCCCAGGGTCTCCTTGTGGCTTGAGTTAAAGGGTCCTGCGTGATCAAGCCAGACAACAGGTTTGGCCCCCAAATACCTGAATGTCCAAGGAGAAGCCTGTTGGTCCCTTCTGGAAGTGGCTTCTCACCTCTGTCATGGTGCCCAGTACTTCCCTATCACTTGAGTTATGCGGTTCTGTGTGGTCAAGCCAGAAAGCAGTTGTTTCCCCCTGTGTACTTGAAAGACCAAAGAGGAAGCCTATTGTTTCTTTCTGGAAGTGGCTTCTTGCCTCTGTCAAGGTGTCTAAGACCTCCCTGTCACTTTGGTTAAGGAGTTTCTCATGGTCAAGCCAGACAGCATTTTTTTGCCCCAAAGTACCTGAATAACCAAGAAGGAAGCTTGTTGTTCCCTTCTGGAAGTGTTTTCTCACATCTGTCAAAATGCCCAAGATTTCCCTGTTGCTTGAGTTAAGGGGTCCTGTTAGGTAAAGCCAGACAGGAGTTTTTTCTTAAAAATATCTGAATGCCTGTGACTTCATCCATAGCCACTGGTGAGAGTCAGCGCCCAGAGCCATCAGGGGCTTTAAGCTCGTTGCCCACTGCTGTGGTGTGGACAGCTGAAACCCAGGCCCTGACAGGCACC
>NW_006399861.1:10997054-10999203 GCF_000299155.1 Elephantulus edwardii
GTGCAGCTCTGCAACTGCATCCTGGCCCATCCTCACCCTTCTGCCCCCAACCCTCACCTCCTTGTACCCCCAATATGTTTTTCCCAATAAAAAATATTTTAACAAAATCTGAATGACCAAGAAGGAAGCCTATTGTTCCCTTCTGGAAGTGGCTTCTCACCTCCCTCAAGGTGCCCAGGACATTTTATCACTTGAATTAAGGGGTTCTGCGTGATGAAGACAGATAACAGTTTTTTCCCCAAAGTACCAGAATGACCAAGGTGGGAACCTGTTGTTCACTTCTGGAAGTAGCTTCTAGCCTCCATCAAGGTGCCCAGGACCTGCCTGTCACTTTAGTTAAGGGGTCTCACGTGTTCAAGCCAGACAGCAGTTTCTGCCCCATAGTACCTGAATGACCAAGGAGGAAGTCCGTTGTTCCCTTCTGGAAGTGGCTTCTCATCTCCCTCAAGGTGCCCAGGATTAACCTATTGCTTGGGTAAAAAGGTCCTGAGTGGTAAAGCCAGACAGAAGTTTTTGTGGGTTTTTTTGTTTTATTTTTTCCTTAAAATTACCTGAATGACCAAGGTAGATATCTGTTGTTCCCTTCTGGAAGTGGCTTTTTGCCTCCATCAAGGTGCTCAGGACCTCACTGTTGCTTGAGTTAAGGGGTCCTGCATGATGAATTCAGATAAAACTTTTTTCTCCAAAGTACCAGCATGACCAAGGAGGAAGCCCTGTTGTACCCTTCTGAAAGAGGCTTCTCGCCTCCATCTTTGCTCCTAGAACCTGCCTGTTGCTCTAGTTAAGGGATCTTACATGGTCAAGCCAAAAGCAGTTTTTGCCCCAAAGTACCTGAATGGCCAAGGAGGAAGCCTGTTGTTTCCTTCTGGAAGTGGCTTATCACCTCCTTAGAGGTACTCAGAACCTCCCTGTCGCTTGAGTTAAGGGATCTCGGGTGGTCAAGCCAGACAGTATTTTTTGCCTTAAGTATCTGAATTACCAAGGAGGAAGTCTGTTGTTCCCTTCTTGCCTCCATCAAGGTGCACAGGACCTCTCTGTCACTTTAGATAAGAAGCTCTGTGTGGTCAAGACAGATAGCACTTTCCTCCCTTGTGTACCTGAATGACAAAGGAGGAAGCCTGTTGTTCCTCTCTGGAAGTGGCTTTTGGCCTCTGTTGAAGTGTGTAGATATTCCCTGTCTCTTGAGTTAATGGGTCCCCTGTGGTCAGGCCAGATAACAATCCCCTCAAACCCCCCCACCCCCACCCCGTCTCAAAGTACCTGAATGACCAAGTAGAAAGCTTGTTGTTTCTTCTGGAAGTGGCTTATCACCTCTGTTGAGGTGCCCAGGACCTCCCTGTCACTTGAATCCCAATTGGTCAAACCAGACAGAAGTTTTCCCCTGAATGACCAAGGAAGAAAGCTGTATTTTCCTCCTTGAAGTGGTTTCTCACCTCTGTTGCCGTGCCAGGAGCCTCACTGTTGCTTGAGTTAATGGGTCTTGTGTGGTCAAGCCTGAGAACAATTTTTTACCCCCAAATACCCAAATGACCAAGGAGGAAGCCTGTTGTTCCCTTCTCCAAGTGGCTTCTTGCCTCTGTTGAGGTAACCAGGACCTCCCTGTCACTTTAGTTAAGGAATCCTGTGTGGTCAAGACAGACAACAGTTTTTCCCCTGTGTACCTAAATGACCAAGAAGGAATGCTATTGCTGGCTTCTCCAAGTGGCTTCTCATCTCCGTCGAGGTGCCCAGAACCTCCCTGTTGTTTGATGTAAGTGGTGTATCATGGCCAAGCCAAACAACAGTTTCTGCCCCAAAATATTTGAATGACCGAGGAAGCCTGTTGTTCTCTTCTGGAAGTGGCTTCTCACCTTTATCAAGGAGCTCAGGACCTTTATGTCACTTTAGTTAAGGGGTCCTGTGTGGTAAAGGCATACAGCAGTTTTTTCCTCCTGTGTACCTGAATACCCAAGGAGGAATGGTATTGTTGGCTTCTGGAAGTGGCTTCTCATCTCCGTCGAGGTGCCCAGGACCTCCCTGTTGTTTGAATTAAGGGGTGAGTCATGTTGTTGTTGTTGTTGTTGTTGTTGTTATGTGGCGGCGAGTCATTTGCGACTCATAGCGACCCTACATACAGCAGCCCTAAACCGTGCTCTATCCTGTGCCAATC
>NW_006399861.1:11003801-11010175 GCF_000299155.1 Elephantulus edwardii
ATGTTAAATGCAATAAGCAAGGGAAGAAAGAAGAAGGGGAATTAGAATGACTTAGAATTAAAATCATCAAGATCACTTGACTGTTTGTCTCGTGTTCTTTCATCGTCCCTTCGCCGAACTTCTACCCACCTTCGTGTTCCCTCTTCGAGACCCTAGACCTCAGGCTTATAAGCCCCTCCCGACTGGAGCGGCCTGCGGCAAGACAGATAATATTTTTCCCCCAAAGTATCTGAATGATCAAGAAGGAAGCCTGTTCTTCCATTCTCAAAGTGGCTTCTTGCCTCCGTCGAGGTGCCCAGCACCTGCCTGTTGCTTTAATTAGAGGGTGCTTTGTGGGTCGAGTAACACAGCAGTTTTTTTATCCTGTGTACCTGAATGACCAAAGAGGAAGCTTGTTCTTTCCTTCTGGATGTGGCTTCTCACCTCCCTTGAGGAGCCCAGAACCTCCCTGTCACTTGAGTTAAGGGATCCTGTGTAGTCTAGCCAGATAGCAGATTCCCCACCCCCTTCCCACGCAAAGTACCTGAATCACCAAGGAGCAAGCCTCTTGTTCTCTTCAGGAAGTGACTTTTCTCTTCCACTGAAGTGCCCAGGAATTCACTGTCATTTGAGTTAACAGGTCCTGTGTGGTAAAGCCAGTCAGCAGGTTTTGCCTCAATGTACCTGAATGACCAGGGAGGAAACCTGCTGTTTCCTCTGGAAGTAGCTTCTCACCTTTCTTGAGGTGCCCAGAAATTCCCTGTCACTTGAGTTAATGGGTCCCCTGAGGTCAAGGCAGACAGCAGTTTTACTCCCAAAGTACCTGTATGACCAAGAGGAAGCCTGTTGTTCCCTTCTAGAAGTGGCTTCTTGCCTCTGTCAAGGTGCCCAAGACCTCCCTGTCGCTTTAGTTAAGGGGTCCAGAGTGGTAAAGATTAAGAGTTGGCATTGGGTCTGCAAAGTTTCTTCCTGTGTGATGTACTGCCTCTGAAAAACTGCTGGAGGGTCAGCAGTTTGTTCCACCTCAACAGCCCAGTACAACCACCTACAAGCCTGGTAATTTGAAGCCTTTCTGGAGCATCATGGAAGAAAATGTAAAGAGCAGGAAGAGTCCACTGAACAGTTCTACTTTGTAATACATGGATTGTCCATAAATTAGAATGCACTGCACATTCACAGGTTAAATAATTCTCAACCAAGAGCTTTAACTCTTCTTGGAGGTTCCCTTGTGTGTGTTTCCTTTTCTTGGCATTTTTGTTAGGTCCATTTACTTTGCAGTGAAGCATGACCATGAGACTGAATCCCCTGGAGATATCTAATGAGAAGGGACAGGTATGAATTTGTCCTTGAAATCCCAATTCCTGTGCATTAACTTTTTTTATATGAAAACATGGATGTGGGTATAAAAGGCCAGTGTTGCTCACCAGGCAGACAAGCTTCCTGGGAAAGAGCCTGACTCCTTGGACCATCTTGGGGAGCAAAGTCATTTGTTTACTTCTAGACCAAGAGTCTTATGCAAACAGCCAGATAATAACTATTTTAGGCTTTGTGGGCCATGTAATTTCTGTCACGACTGATTGATTGTGTAATTGTAGCACAAAAGTAGCCACAGATGATACAATGGTTGTGTACAATGCTGTGGTTCAGTAAAATTTCATTTACAAAAACAGGTAGCAAGTGGATTTCGTCTATGGGCTGCTGTTTGTCAACACAGTGCTGACACTTGACATAGACTGTCACGTATGAAGAAAACAGCATGAACTTATTTTTATCTACTTTGTAGTATTTTTCCCCACAATTTAGCTGTTACTTAAACTAATGAGACAAGCCAGACATGACGCTGAGTTGGGTCTCAAGACTCTTTTCTAGACAGACTTCTCTGCGTAGCTTCTTCAGAGGACCTTGTCAGTGCTGGGCTCCAAGACACCCTTTCTCCATGCCTCTCCTTTCTGCTGCTCTTTTTCCTGCCTCAGCCCCATCCTGCTGTTTGTTCTTCTTCAGAGCTTTTCTGTCATCTTCAGGGACTCAGTTCTCTGCATTTTCATGGAATTAGCATGCAGAGAGGAGTGCTTCAGCCTATTGGTCTCTGCTGGCACTTCCCATCCTCTCTGACACACTCCAGAACCCTCAACCCAAGCAAAGATGCTCCCACTTCAAGGCTCTCTCTGATCACTTATTCCTCTACCTGTGAGGCAGGTCCCAAAGTCCTAACAGTTGATCCAGCTGCCACCACTCACATGATTCTGCCCTGAGTGTTCTCCCCCTATCCATTCTATGCAAAACCATTTCTCCATGTCCTGGTCTCTTGTTAGGATAGATTAGGGTCCCCTCTTGGGAGCTCTTGTTCTCTTTTGTGGAAGCAGGCAAGCATGTGTGCATGTATATACACATCACTAACTCATTCATTGCTATTCAATTGGAACAGACTGATAGAGGATCATCCAGTGGATTTTCAGGGTTTTTTAGAGGGTGCTGGGCTTTCTTCCCCTTTTTTCCCCCAATTTGTTGGAGATGTTGGGTTAGAGTGTCAATGGTCATCTTTTCCTGCCTTTTGATATGTTAGCTTTATTGCTATAAATTGACCTCTAGTTACAGCTTTGGCTGTTTCCCAGAGGTTTGGGTAAGTTGTATTTTCATTGTCATTTGTTTCAAAAAACTTTTTTATTTCATTTTTTATTTCTTCTAGTACCCACTCATGTTCAAGGAAGGTGTCGTTCAGCTTCCAAATGTATGGTTTTTTCTCCTTTATCCTGTTGTTATTAATTTCTAATTTTGTAGCACTGTGGTCTGAGAAAATGTTTTGTATTATTTCTATGTTTTTTAATTTATTGATGCTTCCCTTGTGACCTAAAATGTGATCTATTCTGGAGAATGTTCCATGCACCTTGGATTTTTTGAGGGTATATTAGCCTATAAATATCTATGAGATCGAGTTGGTTTATTTTGTGGTTCAATTCTTGAGCATCTTTGTTGATTTTTTTTCTCTTAGTTCTGTCTTTCCTTGAGTGGGGTGTATTGAAGTTTCCAACTACTATAGTAATTTTGTATATTTCCCTTTTCAGTTTTGTTACTTTTTATTTTATATATTTTGCAGGTCTTTCATTTGGTGCATAGATATTTATTATTGTTATGACCTTTTGTTATACTGACCCTTTAAGCATTATGTAGTGACCTTCCTTGTCTGTTGTGATGTTTTTTATTGAAATTTATTTTATTGGAGATTAATATTACTACTTTTGCCTTGTTTCTCATTGTCATTTGCTTGGCTTTTTTTTTTTTTCATCCTTTTTAGTCTACCTTAATTTTTCTGGTGTGTCTCTTGTAGACAACATATTGATGGATTTTTTTTAATTTAATCTGCTACTTTTCTTCTCTCCAGTGATGCATTTATACCATTCACATTCAGTGTGGTTATTGAAAGGCAGAGTTTATTGCTATCATTTTGTTGAGTTCTTTTTGGTGTTGTTGCTAGTTACTTTAGTCCATGCTGCTTTCTGTGGTACCTCTGTAAGAAGGACATCTCTCAGTGTTTCCTGCAATGCTAGTCTTGTTTCTACAAACTCCCTTAGGTTCTATTTTTCTGGGAATATCTTGATCTTTCCTTCATATTTGAGGAATAATTTTACAGGATACAGTATTCTTGGTTGGCAGTTGTGTTCTTTGAGTGTTTGATATATGTCCTTTCACTGCCTTCTTGCTTGCATGGTTTCTTCTGAGTAATTGGCACCTAGTCTTATCTGCTCTCCCTTATAGGTTACTTTTTGTTTCTCCCTCGCTGCTTTCAGAATTTTCTCCTTATTTTTGGTTCTGGCAAATTTAACTATGATATGCCTTGGTGTTTTTCTTTTGGGGTCTGTTTTACATGGTGTTAGCTCAACTTCTTGACTATATATTCTCTCATTCTTCTTTATGCCTGGGAAATTTTCTTCTAGTAATTCTGCCACAACTTTTTCAGTACCTTTACTTGCTTCTTCCTGTTCTGGGATTCTGATGATGTGCATGATATTTCTCTTTATGGTGTCCCACATTATTCTTAGGTTTTTTTCTTTTTCCTTCCTTTTTATTCTGCTTTTTGCATTAACAGATCAGTGGTGACAATTCTATATTCTAATTCACTTGTTCTGTGTTTCATCTCTTCAACTCTGCTCATGTGTCCCTCCATCATGTTGACAGCATCTGCGACATTGGACCTCATATATTGGATTATGGTTTCTTGATTTTCCAGTTCCACTAATGCCTCATTTGTTTTATCTGCATTGTTCTTGATTGGTGTTTTTAAGCTCCTCCTGGTTTTTACTTGCATTATCCTGTAATTCTTCAAATGTGTATTTCATCCATTGAAGATATTCAATCATTGTTCTTTTAAATTCTGTGTCAGAAAGTGTCATCATACTTTCTGGCTTCAGGAAATCCATTGATACTGTGTCACCTTTTGGGGGTGACATCTTGCTTTGCACTTGTGTAGTGTGTGAAATATCTTGCTTTCTTTGAGGCATTGATATGTTCTTGATCTGAAGACAATGCTCTAGAAATCAGCTGGGCAACCACCCAACTTGTGTTTTTCTCTAAACTTCTGATTGAAGTTAAAGTTCACGTCAGGGCTTGTGAGAGCACCCACTTTTAGGTAAGTCAGATCAAGGTTCTCCAGATTAAAGGCAAGTTGATTGACTGGACGTGTAGGCAGAGGTGTGGAGCCAAATGGGGGTGGGGTAGGTATGGGGTGAGGGTCAGGCAGCCACAGTGGTGGGTCAACCACGTGCTTGACCTCACTTAGACCTCAGCTGTCTGGGTTTGCTCATGAGGGGGGGGTCCCTACTCAAATTGCAGCTGTCATTCTCCCACACAGTAGCTCTCACTCAGCAATCCCTGTTCAGCGGCCTTTACCCAGGAGCCCTTGCACATTGGCCCCTGCCCCAGCAGGGCCCTGGGTCCAGTGGGACCCAAGAAGACTCATTCAAATTCCCACCGACCCACTCACTCTGACCAGTCTATGGTGTCCACATTAGTTCAGTCAAATTCCCACTGGCCCACTCACTGTTGGGTGCTCTCCCAGGCAGTTGATGCTGCCCAAGAAAACTGAGATAAATTCCAACCAGTCTGCCCATTCCTGGGCAGTCAGTGGGGCCCAAGAAAACTCAGCCAAATTCCCTCCAGTGGGCTCTCACCTGGTTGCTCTCCCAGGCAATCGACGATGCCCAAGAAAACCCAGTCAAATTCCTACCAGTCTACCTGGTTGTAGGCCATCGGCAGGGGCACGGAAAAACTCTATCAAATTCCAACAGACTCACTCGGTCTTAGTGGGGCATAAGAGAACTCAGTCAATTTCCTGCTAACCTTTCTTCAGGTGGATGGGTCCCACAGAAGCTCAGCTTTGGCCAGGCCCACAGCACAGCCCATGGCACAGCTCTATATTTCTGTAGCTCTGAAACATTTTTTTTTGTTCCAACAAAAGTTCTGATTCAAATTCCTACTGTCCACGTTGTGCCATGTCGGTCAGTCTCTGTGCAGCATGAAGGTCTCTGTAGTGGCCTATCTCTATGCAGCTTGCTGCTCCTCTGGCTCATCACACTGCTTTTTCCACCACTGCCATCTTGGAATCTCTGGTTTTTTTTTAATTAACAATAATTTAATTGTGATTTTCACAAAAGTGTACAGAAAAGTTGAATTTTCATTAATTCATTGTTACACATTTTTCTCCCTCTCTGTTCCATCCCCCACTCTCAGGTTTCTTTCTTTCTTTTTTTAATATCCATTCATTATTGCATACTTTCCTCCCTTTCTCTCTTTCCCCATCCACTTTGTAGTGTACTTCTTATTCTGGAGTGTTATCATGTATATAATGCCTAATAATATATTCCTTTTAAACAGTTCTTTCCTTCTGTTTCAATGTAGTGTTCATTATATATCTACTCCATTCCTATTCTCCTCCAAACCCCTCTATCCATGTTAGCCCTGGTTTATAACTGGAGTTATGCAGTACTTGTTATTATGTCAGTGAACATCTTTCAATATTGCTGCTCCAGGCTTAAAAATTTTCGTCAGTTCTCTCAATTTGAGAAATGGAGAGTGAATGTTTCCCTTTTTGTTCTCCAATTCCGTGTCTCTGTACATTCTATTTTATATTTTGTCTTCTCAAGCTTCCCTTTGAAATCATCTGTTCAGCTCTCTTACTTCAGCATGTTTATCCTTTGTTTTTGCTTGTCCATGTTCTAATGAAATTTTCTCATCCATTTGAGTTTTTTCTTTCTAGAGCTGAACAGATTTCAAAAGGTAGCGTGGGATGACAAAGTAAAATATTACAATGAAATGTGCAAGGAGCTAGAGTCAGAAAACCAAAAGGGTTGAACTCGCTCAGCATTTCTTAAGCTCAAGGAACTGAAGAACAAATTCAAACC
>NW_006399861.1:11010275-11012027 GCF_000299155.1 Elephantulus edwardii
ATGCTGATGCTACTGATTGGTCCAGTGGTGAGAATTTTTGTCTTCTTGACATTGAGCCTCAGTCCATATTGAAGGCTGCAGTCCTTGACCCTCTGTAGTAAGTGCATGAGGTCCTCCTTCTGCCCCAAAATATTTGAATGATCAAGGAGGAAGCCTGTTGTTCCCTTCTGGAAGTGTCTTCTTACCTTTGTCAAGGAGCCCAGGGCCTCCATGTTGCTTTACTTAAGGGATCCTGTGTGGTCAAGCCAGACAACTGTTTTTACCCAAAAAAGGATCTGAATGATCAAAGAGTAAGCCTGTTGTTTCCTTCTTGAAGTGCCTTCTCACCTCCATTGAGGTGCCCAGAACCTCCCTGTTGTTTGCCTTAAGGTGTGTGTCATGGTCAAGCCAAACAACAGTTTCTGCCCCAAAATATTTGAATGACCAAGGAAGAAACCTGTTGTTCCCTTCTGGAAGTGGCTTCTCACATTTATCAAGGAGCTCAGGACCTTTATGCCACTTTAGTTAAGAGGTCCTGTGTGGTAAAGACATACAGCAGTTTTTCTCTTCTGTGTACCTGAATACCCAAGGAGGAAGCCTGTTGTTTTCTTCTGGAAGTGACTTCTCATCTCCGTCAAGGTGCCCAGGGCATCCTGTGGCTTGAGTTATGGGGTCCCACATGGTCCAGGCAGACAACAGATTTTCCCCCCAAATGTTCCTGAATGACCAAGGAGGAAGCCCATTTTTCCCTTCTGGAAATGGCTTCTCTCCTCCATCTAGGTGCCCAGCACCTTCTTGTTTCTTGAATTAAGGGGTTTCACATGGTCATGTCAGATATCTGTTTTCCCCCCCAAAGTATGTGAATGACTAAAAAGGAAGCCTGTTGTTCTCTTCTGGATGTAGCTTCTCGCTTCTATTGAGGTACCCAGGACCTCCTTATCACTTGAGTTAAGGGGTCCTTTGTGGTAAAGTTAGACAGCAGTTTTTGTCCCAAAGTACCTGAATGACCAAGGAGGAAACATGTTGTTCCCTTCTGTAAGTGGCTACTCACCTCAATCAGGGTGCCCAGGACCTCATCGTCACTTGAATTAAGGGGTCTTGTGTAATCAAGACAGTGCCACACCAACTCCAAGGGAGTCTGCATGACAAAATCACCCGATTGAGGCGAAAACTTCAAGGAAGTCAGCCTCTCGGAACATGTGCTTTCTCCATGATTGTTCTTGGCCTTTCTGTAATTTCTCTTCCATTGTTTCTTTGTGTTTTCTATGTGGGACAGGGGAAAAAAGGGCTGTGTTCTTTACACAAAGTGTTTCTACTAAAAGTTTGTTAGATGTTCCCAGAAAGAACTAAATGGAGGTGACGACTTTGATACGCAAAGATTACCTCCGGTTCTTTTAGCATTACTAAAACTTCTCAAGAACAATATGATTTTAAGGGAATTCATAGATGCATTATAACAAAATGAATTAATGGTGGAAATCCTAGAGATGACCACTCCAGAGACTCCTAGATTTCTAGGGCTTATAAGAACTCCTTCAAAGGAAAAACCCAAACCCTTGCCCCCACCGTGAGAATACCAGGTGGAAGAATTGTTTATCTGTTAGGTAATGGTTGTTTGTGGCAGCCCCCTATTGGGAGAGGCCCTTACAGAATTCCCGAGCCTACAGATAAACCTTCTCCAGATTTCTTGGCACAACTTGGTGAGCACATCCAGGGCAACATCTGTTATCTGAAATACTTCAATTGGTATACCATCTATTCCTGGGGCCTTAT
>NW_006399861.1:11013336-11016826 GCF_000299155.1 Elephantulus edwardii
ATTGAGGCTCAATGTCAAGAAGACAAAGATTCTCACCACTGGACCAATTGACAGCATCACGATGGATTGTGAAGAGATTGAGATTGCTCACAGCTTTAGTCTGCTTGGCTCCACAATCAACACTCTTGGCACCAGCAGCCCCAGGAAATGGAAAGATGCATTGCGATGGAGAAGTCTGCTCTTAGGGACCTCTCTAAAGTACTAAAGAGCAACGGTGTGTCTCTGGAGACTAAGGTGCATCTGGTACAGACTATGGTCTTTGCAATCACTTGTTATGCATCAGAGAGCTGGACAGTGACCAGGGAGGACAGAAGGAGAATTGACGCTTTTGAGCTTTGGTGTTGGAGAAGAGTGCTGAAGGTACCATGGACGGCTAAGAAAACAAACAGATTCATCCCAGAGAAGGTTAAACCAGGCTGCTCCTTGGAGGCAAGGATTCTGAGACTTCGTCTGACATGTTTTGGACATGTTGTAAGGAGGGACCAGTCCTTGGAGAAGGACATCATGCTTGGAAGGGTGGAGAGCAGGCACAGGAGGGGAAGGCCCTCTTGGAGGTGGATTGATTCGGTGACTGCGGCAATCGGGATGAGTGTGTCAGAGACAATGAGATTGGCACAGGACAGAGTTTAGAGCTGTTGTAGGGTCGCTATGAGTCGCAAGCGACTCGACGGCATATAAAAACAACACTCTATCTTTACAATTACCTTTTTCTCCCTTCATGGATGATATCCTTGCTATCATCCCACAAGTCACCTGGGTTTCGATCATTAATATTCAATACTTCAATCCTATTCTTAAGTTTTTTTAATATGCCATGGAGTCTCTTGCGACTCATAGTGACACTATGTACAAGAGCCCTAAACCCTGCTCTGTCCTGTGCCAACCTCACTGTCCCTGGCACACTTACTTCCATTATCCCAATCACTGAGTGTCCCCATCTCATTGAGGGTTTTCTTCTCTTGTGCTCTCTCTCCACCCTCCCAAACATGATGTCTTTCTCCAAGGACTCATCCCTCCTTGCAACATGCCCAAAGTATGTCAGATGAAGCTTCAGAATCCTTGCCTCCAAGGAGCAGCCCAGTTTTACTCTCTCCAAGATGAACCTGTTTGTTCTCCTAGGAGTCAATGGTATATTCAACACTCTTCTCCAGCAGCTCAAAGGCATCAGTTCTCTTTCTATTATTCCTAGTCACTGTCCAGCTCTCTGATGCATAGCACACAATTGTGAAGGATCATGTGCACCTTAGTCTCCAGCCTGGCATTGTTACTCTTCAATATTCTGGAGAAGTCTGACTTATAGCTCTCTGATGCATAGCATGTAATTGCCCGGATCAGGTGCGCCTTAGCCTCCAGTCTAAGTACTGTTGCTCTTCAGTACTCTGGAAAAGTCTCTGACAGCTGACTTTCCCAATGCAATTCGTCTCTTGATTTCCTGGCTACTGGTACCAAGATTATTGATTGTGGAACCAAGCAAACTGAAACTGTTAATAATCTCAATCTTTTCACCATCCATAATGATGCTGCCAATTGGCCCAGTGGTGAGAACCTCTTATCTTGATGTTGAGCTTCAATCCATATTGAAGGCTGCAGTCTTTGACCTTCTTAAGAAGAATTTGAAATTCACAAGTAATAGATTCAAGATCATATTTTGGTTCTTTTGGACTTGTTTTAATTATCTTCAGCCTCAATTTGAACTTTTACATGAGTAATTGATGATCTTAACCCTCAGTTCACAGCTGGCCTAATTTTTTGTTTTGTTTTGCTTTTTAATACACTATTTTAAATTTTATACTGGTTTACTTGCAAAGTTCATATGCATTGTTTTTTCACACTGGATCTTTCCCCTTTCCTAAGCCCTCCATCCATCAAATTGTGTGACCCTATGATTACCCACCCCTGCCCATCTTTACCCTTCTGATTCTCCCCTTAGATTCTCATACATGTTTTACTAGTTATCTATTTCTACAAGAACGGTCTTATACAGTATTTGCTGGTGAAGTATTGAGTTAGTTTACTTAGAATAATGCTCTCCAGTCCCTCTCACGTTAGGTAGTAATTTGCAAAATCATTGCTCCTGTGTGCTTTGTAGTATTCTATCATGTGAATGTACCATAATTTCTCAATCCATTCTATTGTGATTGGGCACTTGGGCTTTTCCATAGTCTTGTAATGGTGAATAATGCTGGTATGAATACAAGTGTACAATTCTCCATTTGTGCCTAGATATTAATTTTCTCATGGTATATTCAAAATAGTCAAATAGCTGGGTCATATGGAATTTCTGTGTTCAGTTTTCTAAGAAAATGTCAAATTGCCTTCCAGAGTGGTTGTACTATTTTACAATCCCACAGTGTCTGAGAGTTTCTATCTTGTCACATCCTCTACAACATTTATTAGCTGTTGTCATATTAAACTTTGCCACTGCTACGGGAGTGAGATGGTATCTCATTGTGGTTTTTATTTGAATCTCTCTTATTTCCAATGATTTTGAGCATATCTTCATGTTGGTGATCCGAATATCTTCCTCTGTGAAGTATTTCCATGTCTTTTGCCCATTACACAATTGTATTATTAGTCTTTTTTCTTGTGGAGGCCTTGTAGGATTCTATAAACGTTTGCCTTGTATGAAATGGTACTGCCAAATGTTTTTTTCCAAACCAATAGGCTTTCTTTTCACTCTGTTGGGGGGGGGGAAGTTAATTTTTGGTTTTATGGTGACTTGTTTTTTGGTGTGGGTTTTAAAAAAATGTTTGGGTTTGTTTTTGGTTTTGGTTAGGTTTTTGTTTGTTTGTTTGTTTTGCACACAGGGATTTAATCTTTAGAAGGTCCCATTCATCAATTTTATCCTCTCCAAGTTATGCATTTCTGGCTATATTTTTCAGGTCTTTCATTTGGTGCATAGATATTCAATATTGTTATATCTTCTTGTTCTATTGACCCTTGAGCATTATGTAGTGACCTTCTTTGTCCTTTGTGATGGTTTTTGCATTGAAATTTATTTTATCAGAAATTAGTATCGCTACTCCTGCATTTTTTTGGTTGCCATTTGCTTGGTATATTTTGTCCCATCCTTTAATTTTTAGTCTTTCTTTATCTACATTGTTCAAATGTGTCTCTTGTAGGCAACATATTGATGGATTTGGGGTTTTTTTTATCCAATCTGCTACTCTTTTTCTCTTCACTGGTGCATTTAAACCATTCATGTTCAGTGTAATTATTGAGAGGTAGGGTTTCATTGCTGTCATTTTGTTCAATTCTTTTTGGTGTTGTTGCTGGTTACTTTGGTCCATCCTGTTTTCTGTGGGATCTCTGTTTCCAGGACGTCTCTCAGTGTTTCCTATAAGGCTGGTCTTATTTTTATGAACTCCTTTAGGTTCTGTATTTCTGAGAATATTTTAATCTCTCCTTCGTACTTAATGGACAGTTTTGCAGGATACAGTATTCTTGGTTGAAAGTTGTGTTCTTTAAGTGTTCGATATATGCCATTCCA
>NW_006399861.1:11017425-11024413 GCF_000299155.1 Elephantulus edwardii
AGAAAGTTCCATCAGGCTTTCTGGCTTCAGGAAATCCATTGCTACTGTGTCTTCTTTGGGGGTTGATATCTTGCTTTGGGCTAGTGGGACAAGTGAAGCACTCTCCTTTCTATGGGCCAATGGTGTCGCAGAGTTCTTTGTGTCTGAGGTGGTAGCTGGTTTTTATTTGACATCCCTGCTCCAGAAGAAGGTTGGGCAGGAACAAGTGTAAGATGCGTAGAGGGTGTGTGCACACTCCAACACTCATGTGAGTGGGGAGGGAGAAAGCACACACTGATACACGTGGGGAGGGGCTCAGGGGAACCTAAATAATTAAGGAGGAAGTCTGTTGTTCCCTTTCTGGAATAGCTTCCCCACTGTTCGGATATGCTAAGGATCTCCCTGTTATTTGAGTTAGTAGGCCATATGTACTCAGGCCAGAAACCAGTTTGATTCCCCACGTAACTTAATCCTCAATGGTACATGAGTATTTTAGGGGAGGTTGAAAAATCTTATAGATGTGGCATATATGATTGTCTTCCTGGCCCAAGGGCCACAGGTCCGAGGGCCCAAATGGATGTGGGGTGGCTGGGTCACAAGCCCTGACCCGGCACTCCATCCACTGTCCTTGCAGATTTCCCACCAAAATCCAAGTTTATAAAGATGGCGTTTCCCCACAGACCTCTGGGAACTGTAGTCTGTACCTGCAAATTGTCGGCAGAGGGGGTTGGGAAGGTTGGGTTACACGCCCTGGCCCAGCACTCCGTCCACTGTCCTTCTATTTGTTTGTTTTTCAGAACTGCTTTCCTCTCCAAATAAACTTGACAATTTCCTTTTTGATCTTGAAAAATGAATTTGATATCTGTATTGGGATTGTATTGAACATGTAGATTGCTTTTGATAGAATTGTCATTTTTACAATATTAAGTCTTCCTATCTATGAATAGGGAATATTTTCCCATTTATTTAGGTCTTTTATTGTGTCTTGGAACAACATCCTGTAGTTTTCTTTGTATAGGTCTTTTGTTTCTATAGTTAGGTTCATTCCCAAGTATCTCAATTTGTGCTTGGCTATTGTAAATGGTATTGCTTTCTTGGTTTTCTTCTGTGAACTCTCTTTGTGACACTAGAGGAATTCCACTGGGTTTTTTATAGTGTTCTTCCATCCTGTCACCCTACTAAATTGTTCTACTAGCTATAACGGTTTTTTGGTTGAGTCCTTTGGGTTTTCTGTATACACTATCATATCATCTGCATATAGCGACAATTTAACCATCTCTTTGCTGATCCAGATGCCTTTTATTTCCTTCTCTTATCCTAATACCCTAAGACCTTCCAATACAGTACTGAATAGAAGTGATAACAGTGGGCATCCTTGTCTGGCCCCTGTTTTGATGGAAAATGGGTTTAGTCTTTCTCCATTGATAATGATACTGGCTTTTGGTTTTGTATATATACTTTTCACTAAGTTGAGGAAATTCCCTTTTATTCCAGTTTTGCTGAGTCTTTATCAGTAAAGGGTGTTGGACTTTGTCAAATGCCTTTTCTGCATCAATTGCTAAGATAATATGATTCTTCTTATTTTCTTTGTTTATATGGTGAATTATGCTGATTTTTTTTTTCTTAAGTTGAACCATCCTTGCATACCTGTTATGAATCCCACTTGGTCATAATGATTTTTTTTTTTAGTGTGCTTTTGGATTCTATTGGCTAGGATTTTGTTAAGGATTTTTTGCATCTATATTCATGTACCCTTGGTAATATCTTTGCTTGGTTTTGGTATTAGGGTTATGTTTGCTTCCTAAAATGACTCTGGTAGAGTTTCTTCTTTTTCTGTTTTTAAAAATACTTTAAGTAGAATTGGTGATAGATCTTCTCTGAATGTTTGGTAGATTTCGCTGTGAAGCTGTCTGATCCAAGACTTTTCTTGTGGGGAAGTCTTTTCATGACCTGTTCAATTTCTTCTTTTGTCATGGATCTGTTCTAGTGTTCCACATCTGTTCAGATCAATCTGGGTGGGGCATACGTATCTAGGAATTGGTCCATTTCTTTTAGGTTTTTAAATTTATCAATCTATAGCTATCCATTGTGTTCTGATATTATTGATTACATTTCAAATGGATCTTTTGTGATGTCACCTCTATAATTTCTTAATTGAGTTATATGTGTCTTCTTCCCCTGCCCCCCTTTTATTAAGTTTGCCAGTGATTTGTCAATTTTATTGACCCTTTCAAAAAACCAGCTCCTGGTCTTATTGATGACTTCATTTGTTTTTTTTGTTCTCTCTCTCATTGATTTTAGTTTTTGTCCTTATCATTTCCTTTCATCTAGAGGCTGTAGAATTAGATTGTTGTTCTTTTCAAGTTGATGAAGGTGCTGAGTTAGATAATTGGTTTTTCTTCTTTCTTCATTTTTTATGTAGGTGCCTATTTCTATGAACTGACCCATAAAGACTGCCTTAACTGTATCCAAGAGGTTTTGGTATGTTGTATTTACATTTTAATTTGTTTTGAGAAACTTTATTTCATTCTTTATTTCTTTTATAAGCAAATCGTGTACTAGCAGAGTTATTTAGTTTCCACATGGTGGTTTTGTAAGCTTTCCCTTCCTGTGCTTATTTTCTAGTTTTATGGCATTGTAATCTGAGAAGATACTTAGCATTATTTCAATGTTTTTTAATTTGTTGAGGCTTGCTTTTGTCCTAATATATGATCAATCCTGGAGAATGTAGCATGTGCACTTGAGAAGAAAGCAAATTGAGTTTTAGTTGGGTGTAGTATCTTGAATACATCCAAGTTGGCTGATTGTATAGTTTAGGTCTTCTGCATCTTTTTCTTTGTTGATTTTCTTTCAGGTTGACTTATCTGTTGGTGATAATGGTATGTTGAAATCTATCACTATTGTGGTGCTATTTCTTTCTTCAATTCTGCTAATTATTGTTTTATGTATTTTGTAGGTCTATCATTTGGTGGATAAGTGTTGACCAAGGTTATTTCTTCTTGATCTAATGTGCCTTTAATCAGTATGCAATGCCCTTCCTTGTCTTTAATGGTGATTTTTATTCTGAAGTCTTATTTTTATCAGAGATTAGTATTGCCACTCCTGCTTTTTTGTGGTTCCCATTTGCTTGGTGTTTTTTTCCCCCCCAAGCCTTTCAATTTTGAGTCTTTCTTTTAAGGTATTCCATAAAAAGAGATGGGACATCTCCTCCAGTGTGATTTATTGCCTCTAAAAACCCACAGGAGTGTCAGCTATAGGTTAGGTCCTTCTTGATGGTACACAACAATACCTTCTGCAAGCAAGGCTGTGTCATTTGCATTAGAGTTGTTTGTTGGTGAGTCTTCCTCCAATCCAGATGCCACCTTCTTCTTCATAAAGTCCAACTGCTCAAATTATTAGTTCATCACACATATTGAATAGATATGGAGAAGGAATATAACTCTGATGCACACCTTTCTTAATTTTAACCTGTGCAGTATTCCCTTCTTGTGTTCAGACAACAGCTTCTTAGTCTAAGTGTAGGTTTCATACAAGCACAATTAAGTGGTCTAGGATTGCCATTCTTCGCAATCTTTGTCATAAGTAAACATCTCTCTGGTATTCTCTGCTTTCAGCCAAGATTCATCCAACATCAGCAGTGATATCCCTTGTGCCATGGCCTCTTCTGAATCCAGCTTGAACTTTTAGCAGTTACCTGTCTATGATTGTTGTTGTTATGTGCCGTCGAGTCGTTTGTGACTCATAGCGACCCTATGTACAACAGCCCTAAACCCTGCTCTATCCTGTGCCAATCGCATTGCCTCAGACACACCCATCCCGATTACCCCAGTCACTGAATCAGTCCACCTTATAGAGGGTCTTCCCCTCCTGCGCTGTCCCTCTACTCTACCCAGCATGATGTCCCTCTCCAAAGACCTGTCTCTCCTTGCAACATGTCCAAAGTATGTCAGACTAAGCCCCAGAATCCTTGCCTCCAAGGAGCAGCCTGGTTTAACCCTCTCTAGGATGAATCTGTTTGTTTTCTTGGCAGTCCATGGTACATTCAGTACTCTTCTCCAGCACCACAGCTCAAAGGCATCAATTCTCCTTCTATCCTCCCTAGTCATTGTCCAGCTCTCTGATGCATAACAAGTGATTGCAAAGACCATGGCCTGTTTATGATAGCCATTTTAAAAATGTTCTTCACTATCAACAAATGAATGGATAGAGAAGTTGTGGTATATTCACACAATGGAATACTATGCTGCATGTAAAAACAAGGAACTTAGCCTGGCCGTGTCTCACATGGTCTTGCTGCCTGCTTCCTCCTTGGTCATTCAGGTACTTTGGGGAACAAATTGCTGTCAGGCCCTCAGCCTTACAGGCCTCAGGCCAAAAAGAGAGCACAAATATGTAGGTGCTTCTCAAAACATTGCTGTGGATCAACGCAGATATGTGAGAGCCGCAAAAGCTGCAAGCACCTGTGGGGTGCAGCAAGTGTCAGTGGGGTACAGCGAGCCTCTGTGGGTTGCAGCGATCCATGGTGGGGAGTAGCAAGCTGCAAGCAGGACAGCAGGAAATTGAGTGAGGTCTTCCCCGCACTCCCCTCCCATGTGCATCTTCCCCACCCCGCTCAAGTGTGTGTCTGTGCATGCACCTACCCTATGTGCTTCTGCACACACAAGCGTGTGCCTGCCCAACCTCTCTCTGGAGCAGTGATGTCATATCAAGAACCAACTGTCGGGGGGCGGGGGGGGGGTGGGGAGAAGAACGAACTGGGGAGGAGGGTAGAGAAAATATTGCAACAATGAATGAATAAAAACCCAAAATCTCTGTAAATGTTCATTAAAACTAATAAAAGAAAAAAAAAGATAAAAAAAAAAGAACCAACTGTTGTCTCAGGCACTAAACACTCTACCACAGCCATGTCCTGAAAGAAGCAGACTACCTCACTCCTCACACAAACCCAAAGCAAGATACCATCCCCCAAAAGAGACATAATAACAATGGATTTCCTGAAGCCAGGAAAGTGTGATGGAACTTTCTGACACAGAATTCAAAAGAATAATGATTGGATATTTTCTTTTATAAAAAAATTTTATTTAATAATTTTTATGTGTGTACGGTCAAATCAGATTTGACTGGTACAGGAGGAGATGGTCCCTCTTTCTCCAGCAGAACATATGGAGGATTCTACCGTGCACCTCTGGGATTGCAGTGCAGCTTCCTGCCACTAGCTCGCCAGAGCTCCTGTGAATATTTTCAGTGGGTGAAAAACAAACTTGGAGAATTACGGGGCAAGGCAATAAAAAAATCAGGAGGAGCTAAAAAAAAATCCAGAATAATGCAGATAAAACTAATAAGGCTATAGAGACACTGGAAATGCAAGAAACTATGATCCAAAATATGAAATCCAAAGTTTCAGATGCTGTCAACATGATGGAGGGACACGTGTACAGAGTTGAAGAGATGGAACACAGAACAAGTGAAACAGAAAATAGAATAGTTACCACTGATCTGCTAGAATAAAAAGCAGAATCAAAAAGGAAGGAAAAATAAGACAACCTAAGAATAATGTGGGACACCATCAAGAGAAATAACATGTGCATCATTGGAATCCCAAAACATGAAGAAGCAAGTAAAGCCACTGAAAAGCTTGTGGAATTACTACTAGGGGGGAAAAAACCCACAACAACAACAAATTTCCAAGGCATAATGAAGAATGAGAGAATACATATTCAAAAAGCTGAGCAAACATCATATAGAATAATAGACTCCAAAAGAAAAACAGTAAGACATATCATAGTCAAATTTGCCAGAACCAAAGATAAGGAGAGAATTCTAAAAGCAGTGAGGGAGAAACAGAAAGTAACCTATAAGGGAGAGCAGATTTCTCAGCAGAAACCATGCCAGCAAGATGACAGTGGAATATATCAAACACTCAAAGAACATAACTGTCAAGAATGAATACTGCACCCAACAAAATTGTCCATCAAATTTGAAGGAGAGATCAAGATAGTCCCATAAAAACAGAACCTAAGGGAGTTTGTGAAAACACGATCAGCATTTCAGGAAACACTGAGAGACGTCCTTCTTACAGAAGTGCCACAGAGAGCAGGATGGGCTAACATAACTACTAACAGCACCAAAAAGAACTCAACAAAATGATAGCAATTAAACCTTGCCTCTCAATAATAACCCTGAATGGGAGTGGTTTAAATGCACCAATGAAGAGAAAAAGAGTATCAGATTGGATAAAAAAACCCAAAATTAATCAATATGTTGTCTACAAGAAACACACTTGAAAAATGAAGATAAAGAAAGACTAAAAATAAAAGGATGGGGAAAAATATGCCAAGCAAATGACAACCAGAAAAAAGCAGTAGTAGCAGTATTAATCTCTGATAAAATAAATTTCAATGCAAAAACCATCACAAAGGATAAGGACGCTCACTACATAATGCTTAAACAGTCAATAGAACAGAGGACATAATAGTAGTAAATATCTGTTCACCTGAAAAATACATAAAACAAACATTAACAAAACTGGAAAAGGAAATAGACAACACTACTATAGTAGTTAGAGACTTCAATACACCCCTCTCAAGAAAAGATAGTACTACCAGAAAGAAATTCACCAAAGATACTGAAGAATTAAACCACACAATAAACCAACTTGACCTCATAGATATTTATAGGCTAATGTACCTGCAGAATCACAGTATACCTTCTTCTCCAACGTGCATGGAATGTTCTCCAGAATAGATGACAGTCTAGGTCACAAGGCAAGCATCAGTAAATTTTAAAATATAGAAATAATACATAATACATAATAAGCATCTTCTCAGACTACAACACTAAAAAATTAGAAATTCATAACAAGAGGATAAAAGGGGAAAAAACCCCACATAAATGTGGAAGCTGAACAACACTTTGCTTGAAAATGAGTGGGTTCTAGAAGAAATAAAAAAAATGAAATTAAAAAGTTTCTTGAAACAAATGACAATGAAAACACAACTTACCAAAACCT
>NW_006399861.1:11027059-11030599 GCF_000299155.1 Elephantulus edwardii
GGGGACCCCCATAATATAATTAAATGAAATATAAAATAAAAAACAATTAAAATCAACAAAACTAGGAGTTGGTTCTTCAAAAAGGTCAATAAAATTGACAAATAACTAGCAAAACTTACAAAAGAAAGAAAATGCACAAATAATTTGATAAAAAGATAAAAGGTCAATGTCACAACAGAACCAACTAAAATAAAAAGACTAACAGTGGGATATTATGAAAAACTATACTCAAACAAATAGGAAATCTAGAGGAAATGGACAAGTACTTGGAAATTCCCAGCCTACCTAAACTGAGACAAAGCAAAATTGAACACCTGAGCAGACCCATTACAAAAGAAGAAATTGAAAAGGTAATAAAACAACTTCCAGCCAAAAAAAACCCTGGACCAGATGGTTTTACAAGTGAATTTTATCAAACAATCAGAGAAGATCTGTCACCAATTCTTCATAAACTATTTCAGAAAACAGAAAAAGATGGAATTCTCCCAGACTCATTCTATGAAGCAAACATATCCTTGATACAAAAGCCAGGAAATAACACCATCAAAATAGAAAACTATAGGCCAATATCTCTTACAAACATAGATGCAAAAATCCTGAATTAAATCCTGGCTAATAGAATTCAATGATACATCAAAGAAATAATCCATCATGACCAAGTGGGATTTATGACAGGTATGCAAGGATGCTTCAACATAAGAAAAACAATCAATGTAATTCATCACATTAACAAAGGAAAGAACAAGAATCACATGATACTATCAATTGATACAGAAAAGTCCTTTCACAAAATAATACACCCTTTCCTGACCAAAACACTTAACAAAATAGGATTAGAGGGGAATTTCTTCAACATAGTAAAAAAGTATATATATGCAAACGTGAGAGCCAACATTGTTTTAAATGGAGAGAGATTAAAGGCATTCCCTTTAAGAACAGGAATTAGGCAAGGATGCATATTATCACCTCTCCTTTTAAATATTGTATTGGAAGTCTTACCAGTAGCAATAAGGCAAAAGAGGAAATAAAAGGTATCCAAATTGCCAAAGAGGAGGTAAAATTATCTCTCTGTGCAGATGATATGATAGTATACTTAGAAAACCCTAAAGACTCAGCAAGAAAACTACTGGACATAGTTGACCAATTCAGCAAAGTGGCAGGATACAAGATCCACATACAAAAATAAATTGTATTTCTCTACAGTGACAAAGAGAATATAGAGCTGGAGCTAAGAAAAACAATACCCTTCACAATAGCTAACCACAGGCTTAAATACTTGGGAGTAAATTTAACCAGAAACACAAAGGATCTATTCAAAGAAAATGACAAAACTTTACTACAAGAAAACAAAATAGAGCTGGAGAAGTGGAAGAATATCTCTTGTTCATGGATAGAAAGACTCAATATTGTGAAAATGACAATACTACCAAGGTTAATTTACACATTCAATGCAATCCCAATACAAATACCAATCCCGTTCTTCAACAAGATGGAAAAGGCAACCTTCAGTTTCATTTGGAATGCAAAGAGACACTGAGTAAGCAAAGCACTTCTTAAAAATAGAAACAAGGTAGGACACATCTCACTCCCTGATTTCAAATCCTACTACACTGCCTTGGTGGTCAAAACAGAGTGGTCCTTGTACAATGACAGACACACAGATCAAAGTAATAGAATTGAGAACTCAGAAATCAGCCCATCTACCTAAGGTCAACGGATTTTTGACAAGGAGATGAAATCAGATAAGTGTGGAAACGACAGCCTTTTTAACAAATGATGCTAGCAAAATTGGAAAACTATCTGCAGAAGACTCAAGCAAGATCCACACCTCACTCTATACACAAAAACCAATTCAAAGTGGATTATGGACCTAGGACTAGAACCAAGGACTATCAACTTCATTAAAGAAAAGCTTGGAAGAACTCTAGAAGTCCTAATCTACAACATAAACAGTCTTCCAAGCATCCTGGAAACTCTACAACCAGGAAAGGATAAAATAGATGAACGGAACCTTCTAAGAATCAAATCCTTATGCATATCTAAAAACTTGTCCAATAGGGTAAAAAGGGAAACCACAGACAGAGGAAAAAATTTTTGGTAATGACATATCAGATAAGGGACTTATATCTACAACTTATAAAATACTCGAACACCACAACAACATAAAGGTAAATAACCCAATTTAAAAATGGCCACGGGATATGAACAGACACTTTACCAAAGAAAACATTTAGATGGCAAACAAACACATGAAGAAATGGCCAAAATCCCTAGCTCTAAGAGAGATGCAAATCAAAGCAAGTATAAGATAGCATCTCACCTTAGTAAGAATAGCAAAATATAACAGAACAGCAAACAACAAATGCTGGCAAGGTTGTAGAGAAACTGAAACCCTTATTCTCTGTTGGTGGGAGTGTAAAATGGTGCAATCACTATGGAAGGCTGTATGATGTTTTCTCAAAAAGTTGCAAATAGAAATACCATTTGACCCAGCAATCCCACTATTGGGAATATACTCCAAAGAAACCATAACTGCTACCTAAGCAGATATATGTTTATTGAGGCTTTGTTCCCAAGAGCAAAGAGTTGGAAACAACCTAAGTGTCCATCAACAAACAAATGGATAATGAAGCTGTGGTAAATTCACACAGTGGAATACTAGGCTACATTGAAAAAGAAGGAACTCATGAAATATTATTCAAAATGGGAAATATCTCAGTCACAAAAAGGACATATACTGCATACTGCCATTGTTGTAAAATGAGACTGTAATCGGGGATGGGAGGAGACTGAGAAAGATGGACTAAATAATGTATACTACATTGAAACATGAGGGAGAGAACTGTTTAAAAGGGAGATATAATTAGGTATTAATGTCATGACAGAAGTCCAGAATGAAGGCTGCATAGTGGGGTGGACTTGGGGAGAAGGATTTTATAACAATGAAATAATTTTTTTTTTACATTTTATTTTGTTAACTTTAATGAACATTTACAGAGGTTTTGGATTTCCATTCATTCATTGTTATGCTTTTCTCCCTGCCCACCCCTCCCCCCACTTCACTCCTCTCTTTGAAAAGTAAAAGAAAAATTCTTCCATTGTTATACAATACCCCCACAACACCCCCACACACACACACACACACTGCACCAAGTCCACTATGCAACCTTAATTCTGGACTCTTGTGATAGCCAAAATACCCTATCATATATCACTTTTAAACTGTTCTATCCCTTTTTTGTTTAAATACAGTATGCATAATTTATCCAGTTTTTCTCAGTCTTACCCCAACCCTGATGTCTGCTCCATTCTACAACAGTGGCACCATACAGTATTTGTCCTTTTATGGCCGAGATATTTCACTCAGCATAATGTCCTCCAGGGTCACCCATTTTGAATAATATTGCATGAGTTCTTTCTTTTTCAATGCAGTGTAGCTTTTCACAGAGAAGAGCGAACTGGGGTGGAGGGATGGGCAGGGAGAAAAGTGCAGCAATGAATGACTAGAAATCTGAAGTCTCTGTAAATTTTCATTAAAAT
>NW_006399861.1:11038441-11046477 GCF_000299155.1 Elephantulus edwardii
AAAAAAGAACTGTAAAAAGCTGACATCAGCTTCCATATATTAAGTTCCCAGTATTGTTTTCCCAGTTTCCTTATAAAAAGCCTAATCCAAAACAGCTTGGGGAGCTTCAGCCACTTTGGTCACCTGTCTACTAATCAAACAAAAGCTCTTCTTTCTTTTAAATGGAAGTGTTTGGGTGATTCCTTTGATTCCATCTCTCTCCTGGGCCTTATCTTCTTGCAACATATTGATTGTGGATCCAAGTGTGATAAAGTCAGTGACAATGTCAATCATTTCTTCGTCTGTCATGATGTTGCTGGCAAGAGTTTTTGTTTTCTTGATGTTGAGATGCAATCCATGTTGAAGGTTGCATTTCGAGCCCTTCCTAACTTTCAGCAAGCAAGGTTGTGTCATCTGCATGTTGTTGTTAGGTGCCCTCAAAAGACTCATAGTGACCCTATAAACAGTGGATCTGAACCCTATCCTATCCTATGCCATCTTTACACTCCCTGACACACAAGAGTCCATTGTGACAGTCACCATATCAATCTATCTTGAGGATCTTCCTCTCCTTTGCCAACCCTCCACCTTTCCAAGTATCATGCCCTTCTCCAAGGAATAGTCCCCTCAGTAACCTATCCAAAATACGTGATGTGAAGCCTCATGATCCCTGCCTCCAAAGAACACTCTGGCTGCATCCTCTCCAAGACATATTTATTTGTTCTTTTTGCCATCCATGGAATGGTCAGTGCTCTTCAACAAAAGACATCAGTTCTTCTTCTGTCATCCCCATTCACTTTCTAGTTCTCAGATGTATAGCAAGTGATTGGGAAGACAATGGCCTGAATCAGATATACTCTAGTCCTAAAATTTACATCATTCCCCCTCAACGTTTGGAGAGGTCCCTAAATGCAGACTTTTCCAGTGCAATATGTCTTCTGACTGTTGGTACCAAGGGTGTTAATTGTTGATCCAAGCAAGGTGATGTTGTTGACAGTTTCAGTATCCTCTTCACCCACCATGATGTTGACTATCTGTATAGTGGTAAGAATCTTTGTTTTCGTGTAATTGAGATTCAATACAAATTGAAGGCTCTATTCCTTGATCTTCTGCAACAAGTGCTTCAAGTCCTCCTCACTTTCAGCAAGCAAGGTTCCGTCATCTGCATAATGTACGTTATTGATGCGTCTCTCTCTGATCCTCATGCCACATTCCTCTTCATAGAATCTAGCTTCTTGAATAATTTGCTCAGCATACAGATTAAATAGGTATATAAAGAGAATACAACCCTGACACATTTCCTTCTTAATTTTAAACCATGTACTGTTTTCTGGTTCTGTTCACGCAACAGTGTTTTGGTCTAGGTATAGGGTACACATGGGCACAATTAAGTGTTCTGTGATTCCCTTTCTTCTCAATGTCAGTCATAACTTGTAATTGCATTGGGAAAGTCTTCAAAAGGATCTCTCAAAATTATTGAGGAGCAATGATATTAGTTTGAGAACTAAGGTGTGCCAGAGTCAGGCCACGGTCTTTTCATTCACTTGCTATGCATCTGAGATCTGGACAATGAATAAAGATGATAGAAGAAGAATTGATGACTTTGAACTGTGGTGTTGGAGAAAAGTGCCAAAAGGACAACAAATATGTCTTGGAGAAGGCACAGCCAGAGTGCTAATTGGAGGCATAGACTCATTTCTTTAAGTATATTAAATTTCTTGGAGAAGGACGTCCTGCTTGGAAAGGTGGAGGGTCAGTGAAAGAGAGGAACACTATCAGGTGGATTGACACAGTGACTTCAGCAATGGGTTCATGTTAGAGATGATGAGAGTGGCACAGGATAGGACAAGGTTCAGAGCCATTGTTCTGTGAGTTGTAATCAACTCAATGGCACCTAACAACAACAATTCAAGCTCTTGGGAATACTGTGATCTGGTCTTAAGGTCATGGAAGTTGAGGTGTGAGTGGCTCATTTGTCCTTTAGTTTGTCCTTGTTTGTCTATGTAACTTTGCTCTTCTTCCTTCTTTCTTTGGAACAGGAAGAGACCAATTAAATGACTGCTTGCAAGGTTTTAAGACCTCAGTTGCTATTCACTAAAGTAGAATGTAGAGCATTATATTTATAGACTGCCAATGACACTGATGTCCCCCGAGATTTTGCTCCCCAGGCCTTAGACACTGTAACTCATTTCCTTTGGGTATTTGGTTATGATTAAGACAATTTTGTAATTTTGTCCCCAGGTGTGGCTCTGAGAAGCCTTCGTTGGGTGAAGCATGAGGTCACTTTTACTTCATCTCTAGAAGGCTTCAGGGATCCCTCACACAGCCCTTCATTCACCACTATGGCTCCGGTGCTCCCTAAGCAGAGACAAAGGCAGTGCAGGTCCCCCTCCAAGGCCTTCTGTGCCCTATCCTCTGTGAGTTTCCCTGGTGTTGCAATCTACCTGGCCAAGGTGGGCATGGGCCACAGCTGCAGGGCCTTCCTCAGCAGCCTGGCCCTCTCTAAAGGCTTCCACATCCTCGACACTTACAGGTATGTATCATCCATTCCACATGTTCTGGGTGACCAACCCAGGGCCACAGGCCAATGGTGGGCACTTCTCCTTGCCAGTGTATTGCTGGGTCCTCTAGCAGCCAGCCCTGCCTCAGTGTATGGAACTCCTGAGTTTGCTCATTAAGAGATAGATACCTGTTTTACTTTTAAGGCTATAACATCAGCTGGAGCAGAAAATTATAATGGATAAGAGGTGATGAGAGGTGGTAATGGAATTTGGATAAAATGAAGAACAGAATTTTGAAGCAGAGTGGTTACTTCTCAGAAGATAGCTCTGTAAAGTCTCTTAACAGTTGACATTTTGAGAATTAGAGATCTGAAATTCTTGCACACAGGAGGAGGAGAGAGCTCTGGTGACTCTACGTAAGGACTTATGCTGCCAACCCAAAGGCAGTTGGTATGAAGCAACCAGCTGCTCTGTTGGAGAAAGATGAGCACTCTCTTTCTGTGTGCAATTGATTACCAGCTGGAGGGTCACTTAATGAGTGGGTTCTGACTTTATGGCACAACAACAACAATGGAGAGGGAGAGGGAGGGACCCTGGGAATGTCTGCAGTCCATGTTAGTCCTAGCACTTCATAATCACATAATCTCTTTCTAGGCCTCAAGTTCTCTTCCTTTAGAATGTTCTGCAGAAGCATTTTCAGACTCAAATGAAAAAACGCCAATGAATGCCATCCTCTCTCCCTTTTCTCCCTCCCCTTCCCCTTTTAGACATTCACGCACATCTAGTTATCCTTCAATTTTTGCAGAAATGGGTTTATGCAGTCGTTGTCTTATGAGACTGAAAGTTTAGTGGGTATATGAGGAAAGGGATGAAAGAATGGGAAAGATTCAGTGGAGACTCAAAGAGACAGGGTGATTATGGGCATAGACAAATAGTGATTGGTTGTATAAAATGAAGAATAAATCAATAATTGTATGAAATACAATGTAAATTAAAGATTGTATAAAACACAGTCTACATGCATGAAATACAAGAACATAAACTAGCTGCCCTTCTGCTTGTGTGAGTCCCACTGTGATCCAGTGATCCCTTAGGGTGCTCTGAATCTGTTCACCAGGCTGAGCTGAGAGTGACTGGTTCTCTGTAGGGAGAGAATCAAAAGTTGCAAAGAATGGTGGCTGGAGAGTAAAAGATGACAGCAATGTAGCTGGGCTCCCCTCAGTCTGAAGTGGGGAGGCCAGAGGAATGGAGTAGCCCCTCTGTACATTGCTGGGTGTCTATCAGACATTTCCAGACCAGCTCTTGTCCCAGACACCCCAGGATGACAAGTTTACTAACAGCACACAGTGGTTTCCTGTGTCCCAGGCACTACCTAAACCCTTTTGCTCTAATATATTTTGAACTTTTACATCAAGAAAGATCTGTTATTTTCTCTGCTTTAAAGAGAAAGTACAGATATATTGGAAATACAGAAGAGTCTGTGATTTGTGCACAGGCATAGAGCACATATCAGGCAGAGTGTGACTCCAGCTTTTGTGCTTCTGTATCAACAGATGACAATTAGGCCCTCAAGAAGCAAGTTCTCGACGGGAGAGGGACATAGACAAATATACACAGAGTCAGAGGCTGGAATTGTGAGTGCAGTTAGATGAGAGAGCATGGCATGGTTTCCTAGCTGCTGGAGTGATGGAGGGGTTGGCCTGCCAGGATAAGGTGCTGGAAAGCTTTCTGGAGGGAATGGTACTTGAAGAAGGAATCTCACAATGCAGAAGCAACAGCAAAACACAGGCTTGAGAATTTCCAGAAGTAGGAAGGATGTGGGCCTGGAGAAGGGCTTTTGTCCCCACCTTTTCTCCTCCTTCTGCTCCAGCCCAGAGGTTACACGCGTGGTGAAGGAGCATACCACAGCAGTGGAGGCTGTCCACTGGCAAGAATGCAGGGCAGTGGCTGCTTCTTTGGGCTGGACCCACTCACCCCTGCTGGACATGAGCTGGTTCACAGAGAGCATGGCTGCTGGACGGCCTGTACCCGTGGAGTGGAGGCATTGCCTAGAGGTGAGCAGAGAGCAACATCCGAGATGGGCATAGGGATACCCTGAGAGACAGCCACCCAGTTGGGGCAGGGAGGGATGGCAGCAGCCCTTCAGCATCTCTCAAGACAAGGATACAGTAAGGGTTCTACTCTTGCCCAATATGGGGCTTCAGAAACCGCTAGGGGGCCAATCCACTAGCTACTCCTCCCCAATAGTCATGTGCAAACTATTTCAAATTTTTTTTTATATTGGTTTGCTCACAAAGTTAATATACATTATGTTTCACATCATTCTTCATTCATATTGTGTTTGATACAATTGTTCCCAGGCATTATATTTTATAAAAATCAATCACCATTGGACCTTTCCCATCATTACCCAGTCTTTTCAGGTGCCCCCTGGATCCTTCCCATTTATTTCCCCCATCCCTTCACCCACCAAACTGTGCAACACTCCTACCCATCCTGACCCTTCTACTCCCACCTGTCTGCCCTTGGGTTCCCATACATGTTTTACTAGTTATCCTTCTATTTTTACAATGATTATATGCAGTATTTGTCCTTCTGAGACTGAGTTAGTTCACTTAGCATAATGCTCTCCAGTATCTCCCAAGTTATGTATTTTTCAAAATTGTTGCTCCTGAGTGCTGCATAGTATTCCACTGGGGTGAATATACCACAATTTCTCAATCCATTCAGTTGTGGTTGGACATTTGTGCTGTTTCCATGTTATTGAGATGTTATTAATGCTGCTATGAACATTGGTGTACAGATCTCCTTTGGAGAAAGACTAGAAGCATTTTCCTTGCTAACAAGGGCCAGACAAGGATGTCTGCTGTCACCACTTCTATTCAAAATTGTATTGTAAGTGCTTGCTAGAGCAATATGACAAAAGAAGGAAATAAAAGGCATACAGATTGGAAAAGAGATAGTATGCAGATGATATGATAGTATACATAGAAAACCCCAAGAACTCAACAACAACAACAAAAAAAACTATTAAAAGCTAGTGACCAATTTAGTAGAGTGTCAGAATGCAAGATCAATGCCCCCAAATCAGTGGGATTCCTCTACAGACACAAAGAGAACTAAGAGAAGGAAATAAAGTAAGCAATACCATTTATAGTAGTCAACCACAAATTAAGATACTTAAGAGTGAACCTAACTAGAGACACAGAAGACCTATACAAAGAAAACTACAGAACATTTCTGTGAGGCACAATAAAAGACCTAAAGAAATGGGAAAATGTGCCCTCTTCATGGGTGGGAAAACTTAATATTGTGAAAATTACAATCCTACAAAAAGTAATCCACATGTTCAATGCAATCCCAATACAGATACCAAATGCATTTTTCAAGGAGATCAACAGGGAAATTGTCGAGTTTATTTGAAGAGGAAGGAGATCCTGAAAAACACAAAGCACTTCTAAAAAACAAAAATGAATGTGCAAGCTCTCTAAAAGTGAAAAAAACCAAACCCATCACCATGGAGCTGATTTGTGCTCATGGCACCCTACAACCCTGTTTCAGAAACTATCAATCACAATGAGACTTGATTGCCTCATTTCTCTCAGAGCTCATGGGCATTCACACTGCTGGCTTCTCAGCTGGAAATCCAGTCAGCATCCACTGTACTCCTGCTTCAAAAAGAAGCATCTGCAGGCCTTTTTCTTCACCAAATGGTTGAGATTGACCCATTGGAGATGACTCAAAGGTCAGTGGAAGCCTGACTCATCTGGCTGTGAGAGTCAGTTTTTCTGCTCCACTCAATGCTCCTGAGGCAGCAGAGCTGGCCTGCAGGCACAGGCTCCAGATCTAGGCTGTCTCTCTTCAAAACCTATGTGGTGTGGTCATGTCCCTCAGCCTTCAAGGTCTCAGTGTCTCCATAAGAGTTCCCAGCCCACTCAGTTAGGGTAGAAGCAGCATACATACAGCGTCACAGCAACAGGAAGAAGTCTTAGTGACCTCTTACAGCTGTTGTCACTACTGCTCTTGATATTCCAGTCTAGTCTTCAAGGCTGTATCTCCTTCTACTCCCTCCTTTAACTGCCTTTTGTCACTCTCTTAGAGTCTCCATACTCTAATCTGGAGCCCAAGAGCTCCGGCCCAAGCAGGAAAAGCAAGGCTCCTGGGTGCTGCTTGACTCCCAGCTAGCATGTAACATGGATTTCCAGTGATAACCCAACCATGCGAACACTGTGTGCAATGTGAGAAGGTTGCCTGGTTTGATGGGAAAGCCAAAAAGCAAATATATGCAATACTCATGTTATTTGCATAAAAATATAGTACATCATGTCCTGTATCCAACTGTGGGCCCTGCTGGCTGGTGACCTTCTATTGTTTTTCTCTTCCCAGACAAGTTTATTAACAGTACATAGCAGTTTCCTGTGTCCCAGGCACTACATAAGCCCTTTTGCTATAACTCATTTAAACTTTTACATAAAGCTGGATCTGTTATTATCTATGTTTCATAGAGGAGCAATTAGATGCATTTTCCATCTTTAGGTGACCAAGCCCAGGAATGAGATTCCAAGCCTGGCACGAGTGCCAACCTATGCCTGCAAGCGTCCGACGCCCCTCACCAACTATAATGCCAGCCTCTCGGTAAACCATGAGTCCCCAGCCTCCCTGGGATAGGGTTTCTGCCCTGTTGCAGCACTGGGAATGGGGTATGGGTATAGATGAGTGGTAACTCAAGAGTTTGGACTTGGAAGTGCCCTGTCCACTCTAACCAGGCCAATGGTTTCTTCCTGCAGGAGGCCCTGGAAACACTGGCAGAGGCAGCAGGCTTTGAAGGCAATGAGGGCCGCCTCCTCTCATTCCAAAAGGCCTCTTCAGTTCTCAGATCTCTGCCAGGCCCCATTACAGCCCTGAGGCAGTTGCAAGGGCTGCCACACTTTGGAGAACACTCCTCCAGGGTTGTCCAGGTCAGTGTTTACCACCCTAAGAAGGGTATAGTCCTGAAAGGACTTGGTGTGGATGTGAGCAAATGGGAGGTGGTGATCACAGGCCCCCTCAAGTGGCATCACAGCAGCCTGTTGGCAAAGAGGAAGGATAGCAAGGTGGATAGAGCCCAGCTATGGAGTCAGCTGGGTAGATGGAAGCCCTAAGATCTTGACTAAAACCGTCAGCTGCAATTATTTCAGTATTGTACATTGGGAACACACTACTTATTTAGGACATGGTTCTCATTATCATTGTCTTCATCAGATGACTGTCCAGAACTGTGGGAAGGGACAAATAAGTAGGAGCACCCATTTTCACAATGCAAAGCATTTGAAGGTCCAGCTTTTCAAATTCTTCTTTCATATACTTCCACTGTAAAGCCTTCTGGAAGGTCAGCTTGACTCTGTGACAGACAACAAGGACATCAACACCACAATCAATAAGAGTGCATCTGAATTCCAAAATCAATCTCCATAATAGTCCATGTGTTTCCTACTGCCAAAGGGGCCCTTTAGAGTAGTGAGAGAAGATCTTCACCCTGAAACCCACAGCGTCCCTTTTCAGCAGGAAGTAGCTAAG
>NW_006399861.1:11052822-11054649 GCF_000299155.1 Elephantulus edwardii
TAGTTTTCTTGCTGAGTCTTTAGGGTTTTCTAAGTATACTATCATATCATCTGCACAGAGAGATAATTTTACCTCCTCTTTGGCAATTTGGATACCTTTTATTTCCTCTTTTGCCTTATTACTATTGCAAAGACTTCCAGTACAATATTTAATAGGAGAGGTGATAGTGGGCATCCTTGCCTAATTCCTATTCTTAAAGGGAATGCCTTTAATCTCTCTCCATTGAGAACAGTGTTGGCTCTCAGTTTGCTTATATACTTTTTACTATGTTAAAGAAATTATCCTCTAATCTTATTTTGTGGAATGTTTTAATCAGAAAAGGGTGTATTATTTTGTCAAAGGCCTTTTCTGCATCAATTGATAGTATCATGTGATTCTTGTTCTTTGCTTTGTTAATGTGATGAATTACATTGATTGTTCTTCTTATGTTGAACCATTCTTGTTTACTTGTTATGAATCATACTTGGTCATGGTGAATTACTTTTTTGACTTATCATTGGCTTCTATTGGCCAGTATTTTATTCAGGATTTTTGCATCTATGTTCATGAGAGATATTGGCCTATAGTTTTCTATTTTGATGGTGTCGTTTCCTGGCTTTTGTATCAAGGATATGTTTGTTTCATAGAATAAGTCTGGGAGAATTCCATCTTTTTCTATTTTCTGAAATAGTTTATGAAGAATTGGTGACAGATCTTCTCTGAATGTTTGATAAAATTCACTTCTAAAACCATCTGGTCCAGGGCTTTTTTTGTCTGGAAGTTGTTTTATTACCTTTTTAGTTTATTCTTTTGTAATGGGTCTGTTCAGATGTTCAATTTCCGTTAGTGTCAGTTTAGGTAGGGTGTGAATTTCTAAGTATTTGTCCATTTCCTCTAGGTTTTCATATTTGTTTGAGTATAATTTTTCATAATATTCCGACGTTAGCCTTTTAACTTTAGTTGGTTCTTTTGTGATGTTTCCCATTTCATCTTTTATTTGTATTATTTTTTCTTTTCCTTAGTTTCTTTTGTTAGTATTGCTAGTGATTTGTCGATTTTATTGACCTTTTCAAAGAACAAACTCCTAGTTTTGTTGATGGTTTCAAAAGTTTTCCTGTTTTTAATTTCATTTGTTTCTGCTCTAATTTTTATAATTTCAGGTTTTTTTAGAGGGTATTGGGTTTTCGTGCTATTCTTTTTCAATTTGTTGGAGATGTTGGGTTATAGGGTCAATGGTCATTTTTTCCCTGCCTTTTGATATGTTTGCTTATTGCTATAAATTGGCCTCTGTTTACGGCTTTGGCTGTTTCCCAGAGGTTTTGGCAAGTGGTGTTTTCATTGTAATTTGTTTCAAGAAACTTTTTAATTCCATTTTTTATTTCTTCTTGTACCCACTTATGTTCAAGCAAAGTGTTGTTCAGCCTCCAAATGTATGTTTTTTTCCTCCTTTATCCTCTTGTTACTAATTTTTAATTTTGTAGCATTGTGGTCTGAGAAGGTACTCTGTATTATTTCTATGTTTTTTAATGTATTTATGCTGCCTTGTGACCTAAAATGTGATCTATTCTAGAGAATGCTCCATGGACATTGAAGAAGAAGTTATAATGTGTTGGGGTTTTTTTTTTTGGTGCAATAACCTATAAATATCTGTGAAGTCTAATTGGTTTATTATGTAGTTTAATTTTTGAGCATCTTTGTTGAATTGGGGTTTTTTTTGGTAGTTCTATCTTTTTAAAAAATATCATTATTAATTTCAATGAAAATTTACAGAGACTTTGGATTTCATTCATTCATTGTTGCACTTTTCTCCCCTCCCAACCCTCCCCCCACAGTACACTCCCCTCTTGG
>NW_006399861.1:11054749-11061672 GCF_000299155.1 Elephantulus edwardii
AAGAAGATTAATCAGAACTGGCTTTGACAAGCACTGTGGCATTTGGACAAGAACAAACTGGGAGGAGGGTAAAGAGAATAGTGCAACAATGAATGAGTGGAAGCCCAAAATCTCTGTAAATGTTTATGAAAATTAATAAAATATAATTATAGAAACAAGGACATCAACAACATTACAAAGATACTTCTTATACTTTGAAATACAGTTGTGTGTGGAGTTTATCACACCCATTTGACTAGTGCTCGAATCCTGTGGGCCTTGTGATTCATGTCACCTGTAACTCCAGGCCCAAGGGAGTTTGAGGCTGGAAGGTTAGATAAAGCTTCTGTCTCTCCCTTCTCACTACCTCCAAATGGGACAGCATTCTCCCTGCACAACTTCCCGCTGTCCAGGGCCTCTGTTTCCAGAAGTCACACAGGTCCCCTATACAGGGTACTGGGCAGAGGATGCCACAGCCCTTGGGCCCAGCCTCTCCCTGACATGCTGTTCTTGTCTTTCTCCTCATCAAGCTGCCATGGTGCTAGACATACCCTGTTTCCCTCTCACAGGAGACACTGGAACATGGAGTATGTGAGGAAGTGGAGAGACTATGGGGCTCTGAGAGATATCAGACGATGAAGGTATGCAAGGTGACCCAGGCAGCACCCCAGGAAAACTCCCTGTACAGTAGATGTGCCTAGGGTGGGATTAAGGGTGCTGCATTCCACCCTTAACTTTTCTACAATTGTTTGGGTTATCAGGCAATCATGACTTAACTTCTATTTTACATGATTTCATGGGTATTTGGGGGGAACACATTTCAACTCATGACAATGATGTTAGTTACAATTATCATAATATATCAACCATATCAACCGTCTCTTTAATGGTGCTCTTTTTGTTCCATTTCCAGTACTCTACTTTCCATGACAGTTTAGCTCCTTATCTCTGCTTTTGAGCAACTGTTATTGTTTTGGTCTTAAAATGATAGTTTTTAAGTAGAACACCACTCTTATGGTAGTTTTTAAGTTTTTAAGTAGAACACCACTCCTTTATTTTATGTGCCTCTCTGCTGTTTTGCTTAAAAATAATCTCATGGGATATGCTTAGTTCTGGGTTTAAAAGTGTTTCAAAGGGATAGTCTCAAAGAGTTGTCTGTTCTCTAATGTCCTACTTTGTCCATTTTTTTCAAATGAAGAATTTTAATTCTGCCATTCTATCTGGGACCATGTATTATGAACCCAGTTAGATGAGTCAGTGGTGGTATCTGGGCACCACTTATTCTCAGTGGTTTGTTGTCAGGGCAGATGAGAATGTACTGAGCTTTAGGTTATTTCCTTACTGTTTTCCTCCAGGCTAATAGAGACACAGATGACAGAAGAACTGATGCCTTTGTGTTGTGGTGCTGGAGAAGAGTACTGAATATCCCATGGACTGTCAAAAAACCAAAGTTATGTCTTGGAAAAAGTACAGCCAGTGTATTTCTTGGAGGCAAAGATGGTGAAGCTTTGGCTTTCATACTTTGGACATGTAGCTAGGCAAAACTATTCCTTGGAAAGGGACATTATGATTGGAAAACTGGAGGGTCAGTGAAGAAGGGAAAGACCCCCAATGAGATGAATTGACATGGTGACATCAGCATTGGGCTCTAGTGTGTCAGAGATGATGAGGATTGCACATTATAGGGAAGGGCTCAGGTCACCAGTTCATAGGGTTGCTATGAGTCAGACTAGACTAGACAGCACCTAACAATAATAATCATACAGACTAATAGGGATCTCTGATGGTTTAGTGGGTAGGGAATTGCACTGCTAACTGAAAGTCTGAATCCACAAACTGTGAATGACAGGTGTGCAACCTCCTGTGCAATTTAGAGCCTCTGAAAACCTGCTGGAGGGTCAAATGTGAGTTGGTTTAAACTCAAGTGCAGTGAGTTTTTAATAAATTACAGATACTTTTAAGAATCTTGGTAGCACAGTGATTAAGTGCTTGATTGCTAACTGAAAGGTTAGCAATTAAAACACACTGTCTGCTCTTTAGAAAAAAGGCATGCAGTCTGTTTCTGTAAAGATTGTTGTTGTTCTTGTGTGCCACAGAGTCAGAACCAACCCATAGCTGACACTCTGGTGGGTTTTCAGAGACTGTTAATCACACAGGAGATTGCCCATATTTCTCCCGCGGAGCAGCTGATGGACTTGAATTGTGTGCCTTTCAGGATTACAGCGCAGCTTCTTGCCACCAGAGCACAGCCTAGGAAATCCTGTGGGAGAGTTGTACCCTGTCCTATAGAGTCACTATGAGATAATTTCTTGGTTTTACTAGATACTTCTGTCTGTGCTCATCTATATATACACCTGTACCTACCTGTATAACAGTATGTTCATACCCATCCACACACTTGGACACTTGTTTGTGCTTTGCGCTATTGTCATTGCATCCACATTCAGAGTCACTATTTCCATTCTTAAAAGAAAAAAACAAAAATCCTCCAATAATAAGTCTGTACAATCTTTGGCATACTTTTCCCTTTCCTCTGTCTCTCTGGTAACCACCAATGAACACTGATCTCTATATAGTTATTCTTGTTTTCTTACGAGAGAGGAATCATACAGTATTTATTCTTATATACTTGATTTATTTTCTTTAACTTGATATTTTTTGGTTCCATCATGTTCCATTGATTCATCATTACTCTTTATAGTTGTGTGATATTCCATTGTTTAAGATAGAAAAATTTGCTTATACATTCTTCCGCTGATACATACTTAAGTTGTATTTGTTATAAATAAAGTAGCAGTGAACATAGGTATGCCTGTTCCTGTCATTATTTGCAGATCTCTGATGTCTATACTGGGGAGCTCTGGTGGTGTATGGAAGTGTGAATACTACTTTGTTCTCTTTTAACATTTAGGGCCTCTTGTCATTCCATATAAAATGGAAGATTCATTTTTATATTTATTATACATATAATATATATACAATATAATCTATAAAATATAGTATAAAACTATAATACATATATATTATTTATATTTAGATTTATTTTTTTATTTATCTAAAGAAAGTTGCAATCTTGACCTGCATTGCACTGGATCTGTACATCATTTTTGCAGCACTGACATCTTAACAAATATTGTTTTCCAATCCATGAACATGAGGCATCCTTTCCTCTCATGTAAATGTTCTTTAATCTCTTTCAGTAGTGTTTTGAATTCCCCAGCAGCTCCATGAGAGGATGAGAGCAGTCTCCTCTCATGCAATTAATTGACTGAAAACTCCTGGAGGGTCAGCTATGATTTGGTTTCAACTTGACAGTGCATAACAACAACAACATATATTATAATGTGCTTTACATAAGTTTATTCTTAGGCATTTCATTTTCTTAGATGGTGTTATAAATAATATTATAATATGTAGTTAAAATTATGTGACATAGCTTTTGTTTCATATTTCCTTTCAAGTTGGGAGACCTGTCCCTTTGGAATGTGACTTTCTGATAAATCTGTCTTTACTTTTTTATCTTCACTTCTGCCTCCTCATATTTTTCTTCTCATTCCTACACTCTAATAAAAAGCTTTGGCCTACAAAAAGAAATTATATGACATAATTATTTAGATAAAATTGTTGTGGTGGTTATTATGTGCCGTCAAGTTGCCTGTGACTCATATTGACAATGTACAACAACCCTAAACCCTGCTCTATCCTGTGCCAATCTTATTGAAAAAACTGAGACATTCAAAGGGAGAATCTGTGTCTTGACTGTTGGAACTGGCAGTGGTGTGATGTTGCATGATATTTCCACTGGGGGAAACTTGGTGTAACAGTATCTCTTACATCTGCAGGTGAATCTACAATGATCTCAATGTAGGGTATAGTGTTATTCGTAGACCAGGGCCTCATTCTGGTCCCAGTAGCCTACCTTTGTCTCCCTGGCCTGGGCTCTGTGGTATTCCCCTTAGTGAGTGTGCCTGGGAGGATATGTTGAGGCAGGTCAGGTCACATGCTGGAACTCAGCAGAGATGGCGTCTGCAGGGCTGCAACACTACCAGGACCTGAGCACCCCAGCGCAGAGGCAGGATGCAGAGGCAGGATGCAGAGGCTCTGTGTTGGACAGTGGAATTGTCTGTGCAGCAGATCCTGCCTGGTGCCACAGTCACACTGGCTGGTGGCTTCCGGAGGTAAGAGAGCCCTTGAACAGCCCTTCCTGACTCCTTTCCAGACCACCTAGTGAAGAAGGCTGGGGAGAACCAAGGCAGTATTCTCTTTTACTCAGAAGCCCAGGCTGGAGGGAATATGTAACATGTTGTGTCCCCAGTCACCACCACAATAAGCCTTGTCCACTTCAGGGGGAAGCTGCAGGGCCAGGACGTGGACCTACTTATCACCCTCAGGAAGGCCAGGAGGGGGCACTGCTGGGCAGCATGGTGGGCAGCCTGCAGAACCAGGTGAGGGCCTGAGGTCATGGGAGTGGCCAGTAGGAGATGCTGGGCAGTGCCTGCAGCAGGCCCCAACTCCCCTCTCCTAGTGCTCCTCAGTGCTGCCGGTTCTTCCCTTGCTCTCCCCCAGGGCCTCCTCTTGTACCATATCTATCAGCACAGCTGCCGTGGGGATCCTACCCACTTGGCATGGCAAAAGCCCAGGATGGATGCCTTTCAGAAGTGTTTCTGTGTTTTCTGTCTACCACAGCTCCCTGGAGTGACTGTGGAGGGGTCCCAGAAAACTTGTCAAGCCTGGAAAGCTGTGAGGGTAGACCTGGTGGTGACTCCGGTCAGCCAGTTCCCCTTTGGCCTGCTCTGCTGGACTGGCTCCAAGGTGGCAGTGCGCGATAGAGGGCGGGCCCTGCGGGGACTGCTCCTGCCAGTCTTGTCTTATCAGCATTTTGAACGGGAGCTGCGCTGGTTCAGCTGGAAGGAGAAGGGACTTTGGTTAAACAGCCACACACTCTGTGACCCAAAGCAGGTATAAAGCTATGGCCTGTGAGCCTACAAGGAAGCAGATCTAAAACTAAGTGCCAGGACCCTCCATCCAAAGACCTGGGCTAGAACCTAGGTGTCTGTGTTCCTGCTCCAGGTTTCTCCTGTGAGGACAGTGATGGCTATGGCTCAGCTCTGCCTACCTCACAGCCTCATAGCCTTAGTGGCTCCTAATGCCGTGGTGGAAGCAGGGCTGCCGAGAACCTGTCTCTCAACCTCTGCTCCTCTATTCTTGTTGCAGAACAAATCTCTCCCCACGACTTCAGAGGAGGACATCTTTAGACACCTAGGCCTGGAGTATATTCCCCCTGAGCAGAGAAATGCCTGACCTTGCCCTCTATCACCTTCTCTGCTGCCACCAAGTGTTTCAAGAAGCCCCGAGACCCAGAATGGAGAGTTGAGTTCCCACCCACACAGACCAAGGTGCCAAAGGCTGGGAGGTCTCACTGTTCCTATTGAATGGAATGAAAGTATGGCCTGTGATTAAAGAGCTGTTTTCTAAACACACTGCTGTGAAGGTTGTGTCTGGGGAGTGTGCCATGGGGCTCTTCCTGAGGTCTGTTCTACTGTTATACTGCTCACCTGTCACTCCACCTGGACCAAGAGAAAGCAGAGGAACTCAGAAATAGATTTACAATGCTTATCTCACAGACCAGAGACAATAAAAAGATGGAGACTTTGCTATTCCGGAGGGGGATGTTGACAGGTACACAGACAGTTATAGCTAGTAGGCAGTGGTAATTAGGGTTGACTTGAAATTTCCAAGGGCAGTGTCCTCAGCAAAGAGCTTGTTGCCTCACAGTGGTGTCCTCATTAATCCAGGAGAAAATTGTAGCTCAGCCAAGGCACAATTTGCTGGTTCCCCCTTATGGCACCAAATGCAAAATGGTGCTTGGGTCTGGAGAATCACAGTCCATAGGTAGGGAATACTGCCAACAACCTGTTGGCTGACAGTGAGGAAAAGCCACCACCCCAAACTCTGGAAGGGCATGGGGAACAAACAGAGATATCACACCTTTCCTGTAAGGTAGCTGTAAGTGTGGGGTCCCTCACAGATCCAGACTCCTGTGGCAAATAAATAGCCCTTCAAAATGGCTGTGTGGTGTCTGCTCCATCTGTCTTCTCCTTCTGTGTTTTTCTTTAGTTATTTCTTTTAATTCTTGATATTCCAGGATTATGTTAGTTGTCATTTTCTGGTGGGACTTGAGGACACACTGCTGCTGAGGGAAAAAAAACACATGGAGAGACAAAGAGAGAGAGAGAAAGAAAGTGAGGCACAGGGGTCTTAGGCAAAAGCCAAAAGCAAAAAGCTTTATTCTTTTCAGCATATATAGAAAATACAAACATTCTGTTACTATCTACACAGCAAACAATTATCTCAAAAACCCTAAAGTAACATATGTAACAATTATCTCTGGGGCCAGAAAGGAATGTATCTTCAGGCATTCAGAAACCAGGGCTTTTAGTGATTTCCTCAGATAGTTCTAACAAAGACACAAAAAGTTTATCTTTTGCAAACTTAGCTTCTTGTTAATCTATATTTTCTACGAGCTCTGAAGGACTTTAGTTTTTAATTGATAAAGCCTTCCACAGCTGTTCTTCTGGGTCTTTATGAGGTCTCATAGAAGCACTCTATTTTCTTGGGACTTGTCTCCATGCTTGTCTAGGAAGCTGTTTACAGCTAATTTCCTGCTGAGTGTCCTCAAAGCAGTGCATTTAAACCCACACACTGACAGTCAACAAGGCATAGTGCCTTCAGAAACCCTCACAATGTTTGGTGTTTTTTTAACTGTCTTTTTAATTGAGAGATTGAACTGATATCTGTTTACATCATCATCTTACCTGGAGGTCTTCATTTTGAACTTTTTTTCTTTTTTTAAATTTAGGTTGTTTATTTTTCATTTCAATGAACATCTACAGAGATTTTGGGGTTCCATTCATCCATTGTTGCACCCTTCTCCCCGCACAAAC
>NW_006399861.1:11065572-11075544 GCF_000299155.1 Elephantulus edwardii
TCTAATTGGTTTATTATGTAGTTTAATTTTTGAGCATCTTTGTTGAATTGGGGTTTTTTTTGGTAGTTCTATCTTTTTAAAAAATATCATTATTAATTTCAATGAAAATTTACAGAGACTTTGGATTTCATTCATTCATTGTTGCACTTTTCTCCCCTCCCAACCCTCCCCCCACAGTACACTCCCCTCTTGGGAAAATAAAAGAAAAAATCTTTCATTGTTTTACAATCCCTCCCCAAGGTCCACTCCACTATGGAGCCTTCACTCTGGACTCCCGTCATGACAAAAATACCTAATCACATAACCCTTTTAAACAGTTTTCTCCCTCATCTGTTTCAATGCAGTATACGTTATTTATCCCATCTTTCTCAGTCTCCCCCAACCCCCAATGTCAGTCCTGTTTTACAACAGTGGTACCAGGCAGTATTTGTCATTTTTGTGACTGAGATACTTCACTCAGCATAATTTCCTTCAGGGTCACCCATTTTGAATAATATTGCATGAGTTCCTTGGTTTTCAATGTAGCATAGTATTCCATTATGTGAATATACCACAGCTTCTCTATCCATTCCTTTGTTGATGGACACTTAGGTTCTTTCCAGCTCCTTGCTATTGTGAACAAAGCCACAATAAACATGGCTGTGCATATATCTGCTTGGGTGTCAGTTATGGTCTCTTTGGGGTATATTCCAAGTAGTGGAATTGCTGGGTCAAATGGTATCTTTATTTGCAACTTTTTGAGAAAGCGCCATACTGCCTTCTACAGTGGTGGTTGCCCCATTTTACACTTCCACCAACACTGAATAAGGGTTCCAGTTTCTCCACAACCTCACCAGCATTTGTTACTTGCTGTTCCGTTAAATTTTGCTATTCTGACTGGGGTGAGATGATATCTCAAAGTTCTTTTGTATCTTTTCTTGAGAGGGGTGTATCGACGTTTCCAACTACTATAGTAGTGTTGTCTATTTCCTTTGTTTCAGCTGTGTTAATTATTGTTTTATATATTTTGCAGGTCTTTAGTTTAGTGTATAAATATTTATTATTGTTATGTCCTCTTGTTCTTTTGACCCCTTTAAGCATTATGTAGTGACTTTCCTTGCCCTTTGTGATGATTTTTTTTTCATCGAAATTTATTTTATCAGAGATTAATATCACTACTCCTGATTTTTCTAGTTGCTATTTGCATAGTATATTTTTTCCCATCCTTTTTAGTCTTTCTTTATATTCATTTTTTAGGTGTGTCTCTTGTAGACAGAATATTCATGGATTTTTTTTTAACTGCAATCTACTACTCTTCATCTCTTCAGTTCGGTATGATTATTAAAAGGCATGGTTTTATTGCTTCATTTTGTTGCGTTTTTTTTGGTGGTGTTACTAGTTATTTTGGTCCATGCTGCTTCCTGTGGCAGCACTGTAAGAATGACATCTCTCAGTGTTTCCTGAAATGCTGGTCTTGTTTTTACAAACTCTTTTAGGTTCTGTTTTTCTGGGAGTATCTTGACCTCTCCTTCATATTTGATGGACAATTTTGCTGGGCACAGTCTTCTTGGTTTGATAGATGTGTTCTTTGAGTGTTTGACATATGCCATTCCATTGTCTTCTTTCTCTCATGGCTTCTGCTGAGAAATTGCTATTTAATCTTTTTTGTTCTCCCTTATAGTTTACTTTTTGTTTCTCCCTCGCTGCTTTCAGAATTCTCTCCTTATCTTTAGTTCTGGCAAATTTCACTATGATATGTCTTGCTGTTTTTCTTTTGGGGTTTATACTATGTGATGTTCACTCACCTTCTGGAATATATGTTCTCTCATTCTTCATTATGCCTGGGAAATTTTCTTCTAGTAATTCTTCCACAACTTTTTTGGCACCTTTACTTGCTTCTTCCTGTTCTGGGATTCTGATAATGTGTGTATTATTTTTCTTGATGGTGTCCCACATTATTCTTAGGTTGCCTTGTCTTATTTTTCCTTCCTTTTTTGATTCTGCTTTTTGTTCTAGCAGATCAATGGTTACTATTTTGTCTTCTATTTAACTCGTTCTGTGTTCTCTCTCCTCAATTCTGTTCATGTGTCCCTCCATCATGTTGGCAGCATCTGAAATATTGGATCTCATATTTTGTATCATGTTTTCTTGTTTTACCAGTGCCTCTAATGCCTCGTTTGTTTTATCTGCATTGTTTTGGATTTTTTTTAAGCTCCTCCTGGGTTTTCTTGCAGTGTCCTATAATTCTTCAAGTTTGCCTTTCACCCACTGAAAATATTCAATCATTGTTCTTTTTAATTCTTTGTCAGAAAGTTCCATCAGACTTTCTGGCTTCAGAAAATCCATTAATACTATATCATTTTTGGTGGGATGATCTCTTGCTTTGGGCTTGTGTAGGAAATGTGGTAGTCTGCTTCGTTTGTGACATTGCTGTGGTAGGGTTTTTTTGTGCCTGAGTCAATAGCCAGTTTTTGATCTGATGTCACTGCTTCAGAAGAAGGTTGGACAGATGCATGCAGATGCACGTAGGGTATGTGCACACATGGATGCATGTAGGTCGGCACACTTGCAGATCCATGCAGAGGCTGGGTGGGTGGGATAGGTACACAGAACCACGTGGGGTGTGTGTATGCAGGGGTGGCATGGGGTACCTGAATAGAAAACTAGAACGCCTTAGTTTTCCCCTTGAGAACTGGGTCTGCCACCCCAGTTGAGCTCCAGCTGTCTCAGTCCCTCCTGCTTAAGGTGAAGGGGTCCCAGAATTGGTCCAGCCATCAGCAGTGATTCCCTCCCTTCATAAGAACCCACTCAAATTCCCACTGTCCTACTTGCTCCTGGTTGGTGGGTACTGCCATGACTCACTGTCCCTGCTGAGGCTCGCTGCTCCCTGCTGAGGCTTGCTGCTCCCCGCTGAGTCACACTGCTCCCTGCCGAGGCATGCTACTCCCCACCAAGGCTCAACTGCCTCCCTGCTGAGGCTCCCAAACTAATTATTTTAATAATATTTCTCACTCAAATTCCCTCCAACTTGTGTGCTTGGCTTGTTCTGCGCTTGGCTCACTCTGTACTCAACTCTGATACTTACTCTCTTATTGAAGAAATGTATAGAGAAACTGTGGTACATTCACACAACATAGTACTATGTAATATTGAAAAACTAAAGAATTAAAGAAAACATGACATAACATGAGTGAGTCTAGGGGACATAATTCTAAATGAAATAAGTCAGCCACAAAAGACTAAATGTTGTATGAGATCACTGTTATAAACTGTAAAGAAAGTTATATAAAGATGTTGTTGTGCCATTGGGTCAAGTCCAACTTATATCAACTTTGTGCACAACAGATCTGAACCCTGTCCTATCTTGTGCTATCCTTATCATCTCAGACACACTTGAGCCCATTGCAACAATAACTGAGTCAATCCATCTGGTTAAAGATCTTCTTCTCTTTCACTGACTTTCCATCTTTCCAAGCTTGATTTCCCAGGAATAGCCTCTCCTAGCAATATGCCTGAAGTATGTGTGTTGAAACTTTGTTATCATTGCTTCCAAGGAGCACACTGGCTGTGCCTACCTCAAGACATATCTGTTTGTTCTTTTGGGAATCTATGGGGTATACCGTATTCTCCAATACCACAGTTGAAAGGCTTCAAGACTTCTGTCATTTTTATTCATTCTCCAGCTCTCAGATGAATAGCAGGTCATTAAAACATCATGGCCTGAATCAGTCACACTTATCCCTCTTTTAAATCCAGTTTGATTTTTAGACAGTTTCCTAGGGATGTACTATTCCAGTAATTTTTCAAGTAATCTTCAGCAAGATTTTACTTACATGTGATGTTAATGGAATTGTTCAGTATTTTCTACATTCTGGATCAATTTTTTGTGGGGGGGAGGATGAGTCCTATCAGCTGGCTAGGCAGTTGTCTTCCAAATATCTTGGCATAGACTAGTGAGCATGTCTAGGGCTGCATCTGCCTGTTTTAAAAACTCAATTGATATTCCATCAATTCTTTTTTTAAAGGTAAAAATTAAAGCTAGATTCATTTGAATGTTACATCCTAAAGGGATGGACCTCTCTCCTTAACAGGAAATATAAACAAGAGGCTTGTATTTCATCAATTTTTGGTACCTTATTTTTTGTCACAATCTTCAGTGTAGGCTGGACTTCTTCCTTCAGTATTATTGTTTCTTGATCAATTCTTGCTTCCTGAAATGGCTCCAGGTTGGCCAGTTCTTTTTGGCAAAGTCTTTCTGTCTATTCATTCCATCTTCTTTTGGTGCTTCCTGGATAATTCACTATTTTGTCCATATCTCTCAGTTATGCAAATTAATGCATGAATTTGTTTTTTGCCTTGAGAAATGCTGAGTGTATTCTTCACTTTTAATATCCTAACTCCAGTTCTTTGCACATTTTATTATAGTACTTTGCTTTATCTTCTCAAATTGCCTTTTGAAATTTTCTGTTTATCTCTTTTACTTTGGCATTTCTTCCCTTTGTTTTGGCTTCTCTATTTTCTGGTGCAATTTTCAGAGTCTCTTCTGACATCCATTTTGGTCTTTATTGTCTCCTTTGTCTTCTTCATAATGACTTTTTGCTTTCTTTATGGATGATAGCCTTGATGCCATCCCAAAATGGCATTAAGTTGTGAGTTGTTGTTTTTATGTACTATTGAGTCATCTGTGACTCATAGTGATCCTAAATACAACAGATCTGAAGCCTGCCCTGTCCTGAGTCAATCTCACTGACTCCAACACACCTACCCCCATTGTCCTAGTTGCTGTATCAATCCATCTCTTCTGGGGTCTTCCTCTCCTGCACTGTCCCTCCACCCTTCTGAGCATGATATTCTTCTCCAAGGATTGGTCCCTCTTGGCCATGTGACCAAAGTATATGAGCAAGAGCTTCAAAAGCCTAGTATCTAAGGAGAAACTTGATTTCACCCTCTCCAAGACAGACTTATTGTTTTCTTGGTCCATGGTATGTTCAACATGCTTCTCTAGCACAACCCAAAGGCACCAATTCTTCTTCTGTCATCCTTAGTCACTGTCTAGTTCTCTAATTAATTGCTAGTAAATGTGAAGACCATCACCTCAATCAGGTGCACCTTAGTCTCTAGACTGACATTGTTGCTTCTTGGTACTCTAGAGAGGTCCTTGACAGCAGATTTTCCTAGTGCAGTTTATCTTTTGATTTCCTGACTGCTGGAGAAAACTAGATTGATTTTGGAGCAGAGCAAACTGTAATTGTTAATAAGTAGATAATGACATAATACTGAGGATCATGATCTAACCAAAGTTATTTTGGACACATATTTGTGGGCAGGGGGATACAATTTAATCCACAGTACAAAGGAAATACTCATATATAGTTGAAAGTCTTTATGGAAAGAAATTGTGCAACAATCTGAAAAGCATGCTTTTCAAATCCACCATCTTCTCCCATGTGATTTACTGCTTCTGAAACCCCACTGGAGAGTCAGCTTTGGGTCAGTTTTGGCCCAATGGCACATACCACCACCATCACCATATCCAAATATCTTCACTACCCTGCACTCACCTTTCTACAGTTGAAGATCTTATATCAAAAGGTCTTCTGTATAATAGTCTGCACTACCTTCCTTCCACTAAAGAACCAAATGAACAATGATATTGACTTGATGAAAACACAAGGTTGGATGCAAAGACAATAAGGTGTCCTGATGAAACACCCTTGTCAAACCTGCTATGGTGGAAACTAAGAAAAAACAAGAGCTTCACTGTAATCCCAGAGATATGTGGTTCAAATCCACCAGATGCTCTGCTTGGAGAAGGAGGGACAATCTCCTCCTGTACCAATCAGATCTGATTTGACGGTACACACACACACAATAATAATAAAATGAAAAAAAAAAACAAGAGAAACATGCAAATGATAACCATGGAATACAAAGTAATAAAAGAGACAATATGGACTTGGCTCAAACACCCTGTATTTAGGTCTCCTTTAGGTGGACAGATCCAAAAATTGACTAAGGAGATAAATGGAGCAGAGCATCAAGTGGTACCCTGGCATTCTGAGCAAGAAGAACACACAGACAAAGAGGAGTCAGTACTATGGATTTCCCTGGAGTCAGAGGCAACACCGGGACAGAACTGGAGTGAAGCATGTGAGCCAAGTAGGGGCTAAGTGGGTGAGAAATCTAGCAACTGCAGAAGAGGAAGGCTGAGCAAAATGGACTAGTATAGAAGATGAACATTAAACATTCAGACAGAAAGCATGGTGGGTGGAGATAGTGAACTTGGATGACCTCTTACATTGGCTGAGTCTGGGCAGAAACGAGTAAGTGATGCATACTAGCCAGCCTCCTTTTGAGACTTCCAGCCTCAGAACTCAGTAGAGGGTCATTATGAGTTAGACGATTCCATGGCAGTTGGTTGGCTTTGTGCTGGTGCTTGGTTGGTTGGTTGGCTTGGTGTGGCCCAACTTCTTTCCTGTTATCTGGTTGCTATAGGTGAACCCTGTCTTCTACGGCTCTCAGCAACCCAGTGGTTCAGGAAGGCCCCCTTCTTGTAACACATCAACCTGCCTCACCAAAAGTGAAAAATCATTGTGCAACCACCTTGTCTGCATGACCGTCAGGTATCTCTCTAACACAGCACAGGAAGGTGCTTCTGCTCTCAAAGATGTGAGCACTCAGCTTTATGCTGCACTCTGCTGCTACCTGCCCAGGCACACGTATCCTCAAATTATGTGAAGGTTGCAGGAATTTGTTGTAACAGAAGACATAGGGGCCAGTAGCTGCTCCACTCTGATAATCTAATTTTTTAAGTTTTATTTTTGAAGGAAAGTATGTGAAAAACACTGTACATAAATTTTGTATGTAAACCAATACAAAAGATTTTTTAAAAAATCCATTTTCTTCTACTCCATTTCTTTTTTCTGTTTTCTTTCTTTTTTAAAAAAAAAATGTGATCTTCTTTTATATTTGTGGGACTTTACCAGTAGTCAGGAAAATGAAAAGACAATTTTTCATTGGGAAAATCTACTGTAAGGGACCTCTCCAGAGTGCTAAAGAGCAATGATTCAGTCTAGAGACTAAGGCATGCATGATCCACCCATGGCTGATTCTTGAACCACTAGGTCAATGTCAGAAGGTAGTAAGAGCTGCATACAACAGCTCTTCATAACTAGCAAAAGAGATTTATGCTCACACTCCCACCAGTTCCTCCATTTCAGAAGAGGTAGGGAGTGGTCCAGCCTTGCCAAAACAATAGCTAAAGAAACACACCCACCCTGCCAATCAAGGTATGGGGGGAAAGGCAAAATAAACCATCACATTGTTAACAAATAAGTTATAAAATGTCTAGGAGAGAACTGTTCTTGTTGTTAGTGTTGTTCAAGGACCACAGCTCATAGTGATCCTTTGAACAACAAGTTAAAACTTTATCCTATCCTGCACCATCATCATGAGCAGTTACTGTATCAATCCATCTCTCTAAGAGTCTTCTGTTTTTTTGCTGACTTCATTTTTCCTGCATGAAATCTTTTTTCCAAACTGACAAAAGTCTAAAGCATGTGACACCAAGTTTCACCATCCTTGTCTCTAAGGATCACTCTGGTTGCACTTCATTCTCTTCTCCAACATCACAATTCAAAGTCATTGATTCTTTTTCTGTCTTCCTTATTCACTATCCAACTTTCAAATACATAGGAAGCAACTGATAATACACCATGACTTGTATCAGGAACACCTTTGTCTTTACACTGACATCCTTGCCCTTTAGCATTTTGGGGAGGTACTTGTCAGAAGATTTTCTCAGTGCAACATGTCTTTTGATTTCTCGATTGCTGCTACCATGGGTATTAATTGTGGCTCCACATAAAATGAACTCATTGACATTTTCAATCTTTTTTCAATCTTTTCAATGCCACCTTTCATGCAGTTGCCTCTTGATCCAGTGCTAAGGATTTTTGTTTCACTGATGTTGAGATGTAACCCAAATTGGCAGCAGTAGTCTTTGACCATCTTCAATAACTGCTTCAAGTTCTCTTCACTTTCAGTAAGCAAGGTTCTGTCATCTGCATAATACAAGTTGTTGTTCTCAGATGTGAGTCCTGAGGTCACATTTCTGTTCATAGAGTTCAGCTTCTCACGTCATTTGCTCAGCACATGGATTGAATAAGTAGGGTTGGATTTCTGTACAGTGACAAACAGTTAACATGGGTGGTACCAGCAGTTAGGAAATCAGGAGACGTATTGCACTGGGAAAGTCTGCTATTAGAGACCCCTCCAAATTATTGGAGAATAATGATGTCAGTTTGAGGACTAAGGTGCATCTGATCAGGCCATGGTTTTTCTAATCACTTGCTATGCATCTGAGAGCTGGCCAGTAAACAAGGATGATAGAAGAAAAATTGATGCCTAAGAGCTGTGATGTTGGAGAAGAGTACTGAACATCCCATGGATTGCCAGAAGAACAACAAATATGTCTTCGAGAAAGTGCAGCCAAAGTACTCCTTGGGAGGCAAGATAATAAAGCTTCACCTTCACCTCACACACTTTGGCCATGTTTCTAGGAAAGGCTATTTGGAAAGAAATATCATGCTTGGTGAGTCAGCAAGAGGAAGATCCTCAAGCATATGGTTTGACATAGAAATGTAGCAATGGGTTCAATTGTGTCGGAGATGATGAGGATGACACAGGATAGAATAGGGTCACCACTATGAATTGTACTCAATTCAATGGCACCTAACAACAACTAGGAAGTACTTGCAATGTCAATCCAAAGGTATATGAATCCACCAGCTGCTCCATGGAGAAAGATGGACATTCTCCTCCTGTACCATTTGCAGTTTCTGAAAATTTTGTGCAGGCTCAGCTACTTGCTTCTGACTTGGCATATAATGGCAAGAACAAATAAACATGCAAGACTTTCCAGATTAAATAGAGAAACAATGGAATATCATGAGGGCTCCCTCCAAAAGATTTGAAAACTAAAAGAAATGCACATTTATAGAAATATATCACTTACTAAGCTAACACAGGCTGTTTGCTGTTATGTGCCATCGAGTCGTTTGTGACTCATAGTGATCCTATATACAAGAGCTCTAAGTGCTATTCTATTCTGTGCCAAACTAGCTTTCTCAAACGCACTTATTCCCACTGCTACAGTCACAGAATCGATCCATCTCATCGAAGGTCTTCCTCTCCTTCGCCGTCACTCCACTCTGCCAAACATGATGTTCCTCTCCAAGGACAATTCCCTCCTTGCAACACGCCCAAAGTATGTCAGATGAAGCTTCAGAATTCTTGACTCCAAGGAGCATTACAGCTTCACCTTCTCCAGGACAAACCTGTTTGTTCTCCTAGCAGTCCATGGTATATTCAACCCTCTTCTCCAGCACCACAGCTCAAAGGCATCAATTATCTTTCTATCAATTCTATTCACTGTCCAACTCTCTGATGCATAGCACGTAATTGCGAAGACTATAGCCCAGATCAGGTGCACCTTAGTCTCTAGCCTGACATCGTTGCTCTTCAGTACTCTTGAGAGGTCCCTCACTGCCGACTTTCCCAATGCAAGTCATCTCTTGATTTCCTGGCTGCTGTTACCAAGAGTGTTGATTGTGGAGCCAAGCAAACTAAAACTGTATAACTATCTCAATCTCTTCACCATCCATACTGATGTTGCCAATTGGCCCAGTGGTGAGAATCTTTGTTTTCTTGATGTTGAGCTTAAATCCATATTGAAGACTGCAGTCCTTGACATTCTGCAGCAAGCACTTCAGGTCCTCCTCAGTTTCAGCAAGCAGGGTTGTGTCATCCGCATAACGTAGGTTGTTGATGACTCTTCCACCAATCCTGATGCCACATTCCTCTTCGTACAGCCCAGCATCTCAGATGATCTCTTCTGCGTACGGATTGAAAAGGTATGGAGACAGAATACATCCCTGACGGACCCGCTTCTTGATTTTGAACCATGTAGTGTCTCCTTGCTCTGTTCTGACA
>NW_006399861.1:11075644-11077558 GCF_000299155.1 Elephantulus edwardii
GTCACCCATTTTGAATAATATTGCATGAGTTCCTTGTTTTTCAATGTATTTTCTTTTATTTTAATGAAAGTTTACAGAGACTTTGGATTTCCATTCATTTATTGTTGCACACTTTCCACCCTGCCCACCCCTCACCCCCCAAGTTTCCTTTTCTCTTTGAAAAAAAAATTCATTGTTATACAATCCCCAGTCCCCAGTCCACTCCACTATGTATCCTTCATTCTGGACTTGCATCATGACAATAATAGCATACATTATTTATCCCCTCTTAGTTTCCCCCAACTTCAATGTCAGATCCGCTTTACAACAGTGGCACTATACAGTATTTGTCCTTTTGTGACTAAGATATTTCACTCAGCATAATGTCCTCCAGGGTCACCCATTTTGCATAATATTTCATGAGTTCCTTGTTTTTCAATGCAGCCTAGTATTCCATTGTGTGAATTTACTACAGCTTCTCTAGCCATTTGTTTGTTGATAGTCACTTGGGTTGTTTTCAGCTCTTTGCTATTGTGAACAGAGCCACAACAACATGGGTATGCATATATCTAATTGGGTGGTGGTTATGGTTCCTTTAGGGTGTATTCACAGTAGTGGAATTGCTGGGTCAAATGATATTTCTATTTCCAGCTTTTTGAGAAAGTGCCATACTTCCTTCCATAGTGATAGCACCATTTTACAATCTCACCAGCAATGAATAAGGGTTCCAGTTTCTCTACAACCTCACCAGCATTTGTTGTTTGCTGTTCTGTTAAATTTTGGTATTCTTACTGGAGTGAAATGATATCTCATAGTTGTTTTGATTTGAATCTCTCTCAGAGCTAGGGATTTTGAAAATTTCTTCATGTGTTTGTTCATCATCAAATGTCTTCTTTGGTGGAGTATCTGTTCATATCCTGTGTCCATTTTTCAATTGAGTTGGTTTCCTTATCTTGTTGTGGTACTCAAGTATTTTATAAATTCTAGGTATAAGTCCTTTATCAGACATATCATTACCAAATATTTTTCCCCAGTCTGTGGCTTCCCTTTCTACCCTTTTGGAGAAGTTTTTGAATGAGCAAAGGGATGTGATTCTTAGAAGGTTCCATTCATGTGTTTTGTCTTCTCCTGGTTGTAGATTTTTCAGGATGCTTGGAAGACTGTTTATGTTGTGGATTAGGATTTCTAGAGTTTTTCCAAGCTTTTATCTGATGAAGTTTATAATCCTTGATTTTAGTCCTAGGTCCTTGATCCACTTTGAGTTGATTTTTCTGTATGGAGTTAGATGTGGATCTTGCTTGAGTTTTCTACAGTTTTCCAATTTTGCCAGCACCATTTGTTAAAAAGGCTGTCTTTCCCCCACTTGACTGATTTCATATCCTTGTCAAAAATCAGTTGGCTGATTTCTTAGTTCTCAATTTTCTCCATTGACCTATGTGTCTGTCATTGTACCAGTACCATGCTGTCTTCACCACCACAGCAGTGTAGTAGGATTTGAAATCAGGGAATGAGATGCCTTCTACCTTGCTTCTCTTTATAAAGAGTGCTTTGCTTATTTGGGGCCTCTTTCCATTCCCAATGAAATTGGAGATTGCCTTTTCCATCTCATTGAAGAGTAGAATTAGTATTTGTATTGGGATTACATTGAATGTGTAAATTGCCTTTGGTAGTGCTGTCATTTTCACAGTATTGAGTCTTCCTCTCCATGAGCAAGGGATAGTCTTCCACTTCTCCAGGTCTCTTTTTGTTTCTTGTAGTAATGTTTTGTAATTTTCTTTTAATAGATCCTTTGTGCTTCTGGTTAGATTTACTCCCAAGTATTTAAGCCTATGGTTAGCTATTGTGAAGGGTATTGTTTTTCTTAGCTCCAGCTCTATATTCTCTTTGTCACTGTAGAGAAATACAATTTATTTTTGTATGTTGATCTTGTATCCT
>NW_006399861.1:11079693-11091123 GCF_000299155.1 Elephantulus edwardii
ATGGGAACAAATATCGATCTTTTCCAGTCAGTGGGCCAGCTGGCTGTTCTCCAGATCTCTTGGCACAACTTAGTGAGCACATCCAGGGCAGTGTCTGTCTGTTGAAATATGTCAACTGGTAATGCCGTCAATTCCTGGAGCTTTGTTTATTGTCCATTCCTTTAGAGCAATTTGAACTTCCTCCTTCATCACCATAGGCTCTTGCTCATATGTCATTTCATGAAATTCTTCTGTGTCAGCCAATTCTTTCTGATACAGTGACTCTGTGTATTCCTTCCATCTTCTCTTGATACTTCCTGGATCATTTAACATTCTACCCAAACTATCCTTAAGTATTGGCACCTGTGACTTGAATTTGTTTTTCAACACAGGCTGAGGTAGAATATTTTAACAGACCTATAACAAAAGAAATTGACCAGTCATTTTTTTAAAGCCAATACAAGACAAAATAACACAAACTACCTTCTAATAAAAAAGTCTTAGTCCAGATGGCTTCACTGGACATCTCTACTAGACAATGAAAGAAGGGTTGGCACTGATTCTACTCAAACTACTCTAGATCTATAAGAGGATGGAATACTTCTGAATTCATTTTATGAAGCAAGCAAAGTGCTGATATCAAAGCCAGACAAAGAAGGAAAAGAAAAGTACAGCCCATTATCCCCCATGAACATAGATGCAAAAATCCTCAACAAACTTATGGCCATATAAAATTTTAAAAATGAATGAAGAATAATTTTAAGCACAATGTATACAAACTTTGTCAGCAAACCACTAAAATAAAAGAAAATTTTAAAAATTCTTCTGGTGGGGCAGAGTGAGAGGGAAAAATCAAAAGATATACAAAACATAATAATTGTGGACCAGGTTAAAAAAAAACCCAACAACAAACAGCTGAAGTGACCAGGACCAAGATTTTAGAAACAAAAAGAAAATAAAAAATTAAGGCAAAAAATATTCATGTTTAAAAGAATATTAAAATTTTTAATATATTATCAGTATGGATGCCTCACACTAAAAAAAAAAAAAGCTTCCTGGGTGCTTTTTACAGAGGTGGCGGTCATCTCCTGCTGGCATAATGGCTGCCCTCAGACCACTGGTGAAGACAAAGATTATCATAAAGAGGGCCAAGAAGTTCATCCAGCACCAGCCAGACAGCTATGTCAAAAGTAAGTGTAATTGGTGAAAACCCAGAGGCAGTGGCAACAGGGTTCAGAGAAGATGTAAGAGCCTGATCTTGATGCCCAGCATTGGTTATAGAGCAACAGAAGACAAAGCACATGTTGCCTAGTGGCTTCCACAAATTCCTAGTCCACAGTTCAAGGAGCTGGAAGTGCTGCTGATGTGCAGCAAATCTTACTGTGCTGAGATTGCTCACAATGTTTCTTCTAAAAACCACAAACTCATCATGGAAAGAACAGTCCCCTGGCCATTAGAATCACCAATCCCAAGGCCGGACTGCACAGGGAAGAAAATAAATAGAAAGCTTGTTTTTACGTTTTATTTGTGCTAACTAAGTCATAAAAACTTTTTAAAAAATAATATATACTGGCCAAATATGATTCACATCAGTTATGCATCAGAGGTTCAATGTCGGAAAAACAATCTGTGTAATCCACTACCTGAACAAAACAAAACAAAAGGAAAGAGCCACATGAGCATATCAGCTGTAGCAGAAAAATCATTTGATAAAATCCAACATCCATTTCTGGCAAGAACTCTCAACATAACAGAAGGGAATTACAATAGTGGCAGGTGAAAGGACTACACTCATGACCATACAGAGGTTTGTCAGTTGATGGTCCTACATTCTTAGTTCTTTGCTTGTGCTGTAAATACATTCATGGGCCCAGCAGAGCCACCAGGTGGCAGAGTAATGTAAATGTATTAATCATAACCAAATACCCTGAGAAATGAGCTGATGGTCCAAGGGCTCCAAGATGATGACCTTTGGGGTCATGAAGGTCACTGGCATAACAGTTCACAAAAACAGTAGTATAAATTCTGTTCTGAGAAATATTTACCAAAGTCTTGAAAGTTTGCTAGTGACCATCTAAAGTGCAACTATTTGTCTTCTCTGACCAAAACAAAGAGTTAAGGGGAGAAAACCAACTAAAACTCCAAGCTTTCTAGAAACAACTAGTACAAAGACTAAGTTCCACTTTCTGAGAAAAGAACAGGATGGAGCCCACTTCTACTGATGACTGCTCTAAAAAGAGTCATAGTAGAGGGTCCTACACAGAAGAGGATGAAAATGTGGAACAAAATTAACAATCACAAAAATAACCAGGCTTACTGGTCTAACAGAGACTGGTGGAGCCCCCTGCACTATGTCCTTAGGAACCTTCGAGCTAGGAACTAAAATCTACAGTGCCTCAATTTCTATTCAGATACTGTTGCTGTTTTGTGCTGAGAACTTGCCTCTGACTCACAGCAACATCTCTAAACTCTACGAGCCTCACTGTCTCCGACACACCTGTCATCATTAACACTGTCACTGTGTCAATCCTTCTCATTTGGGGTCTTCCTCTCCTGTACTGACCTTCCAAGTATGATATCCTTCACTAAGAACCGGTCCCTCCTGATCACGTGCTCAAAGTATGTGAGCTGAAGCTTTGAAATCAGACTCCAAGGAGCAACCCTCTCCAGGACAAACCTGTTTGTTCTCGTGGCAGTCCATGGTATGTTCAGTATTCTTCTCCAGCACCATAACTCAAAGACATTGACTCTTCTTCTGTCATCCAAAGACATTGTCCAGCTCTCTGATGAGTATGCAGCAAGTGATTACTAAGGTACTAGACACGCTCCTAAGGTGAGCAACAATGCCAGATAGGTAATCACTCCTAAAAACAGTCATACACAATAAAAGGGGTAGCATTTGTCCAAGGAGAAAGGACAAGATGAAATAGAAAGGTGAATGGAAATATCAAAGAGAGGTAAAAAGAGAACTATTAAAATAATTAATGCCATAAAACAAAATCTGTATGAATAGTTGAGTGGAAAATTAATTGCCCTATAAATTTTCACTTAAAGTACAAACACACTCACACAAACAAAAACAAAAGACCCTAGGGGGGAAATTAAAGAAAATTATTATAGACTCCTTGACAAACTGTGGAATACATAAATACTGGCATTAACGAGCTGAGATGTATTGGCATTGGTCACTTTGACCTATTATACCAGGAATGAAAAAGTGAAGAAAAATTATAGTAAAAAAAGGCCATTTCTAGATCCATCCTAAAATGCAATGTTGTGACTGACAGGTTAATATCCATATACATACAAAGAAGACCTATTAATACCACTCTCATTCAAATATATGCACCGACAAAGCCAAAGGGGAGGAAATAAGATTTCTACCAACTTTTGCAGTTGCAGCCTAAAATCAAGCAGACATGCAACCAAGATTAATAATAATTGATAACAGGAATGCAAATGTAGGTAAGAACCAGCAGTCAGAAAATATGGAGTTGATTACAGAAATGAGGCTACAGATAGAACAATAGAATTTTGCAGATTCATTTATTGCAAATCCCCTTTTAAATGTTTTTTTTTTTTATTTTATACGGCTTTGCTTATAAAGTTTGTATGCATTGTTTTTCACACCAGACCTTTCCCATTTCCTTTGCCCACTCTTCCCTCTACCTATCAAATTGTGCGACCCTATGATAACCCATCCTCAGCCCTCTGCTCCTACCCTCTCCCTTTTGGCTCTTTATACCCATTTTATTAGTTATCTATGTCTACAATAATGGTATTATACGATATTAGTTCTTATGGGACTGAGTTAGTTCACTTAACATAATGCTCTCCCAAGTGAGGTAGTAATTTTCGAAATCATTGCCCCTGCATGCTGCACAGTATTCCATCATGTGAATGTACCACAATTTCTCAATCCTTTTGATTGTGGTTGGACATTTGGGCTGTTTCCCAGTTCTTGCGATGGTGAATAATGCTGTTATGAACACCGGTGTATAAATCTGTGTGTGTGTGTGTGTGTGTGTGTGTGAGAGAGAGAGAGAGAGAGAGAGAGAGAGAGAGAGAGAGAGATTTATAATTTTCTCAGGGTATATTCCAAGCAGTGAAATAGCTGGGTCATATCGAAGTGCTATGTTCAGCTTTTTGAGGAAATGTCAAACTGTCTTCCAGAATGGTTTTGCCATTTTATTTCTCTACATCCTAGCTAAAATTTTTTACTTGTTGTCCTGTTAAACTTTGCCACTGCTACTGGAGTGAGATCGTATCTCATTGTGGTTTTGATTTACATCTCTCTTATTGCCAGTGATTTTGAGCATTTCTTCATGTGTCTGTTGGCCAACTGAATTATCTTCCTCTGTGGAAGATCTTTGCATGTCTTTTACCCATTATGTAACTGGGTTATCAGTCTTTTTCTTCTGGAGGCCCTGTAGGACTCTGTAAACTTTTGTTATGAGACCCTTGTCTGAGATGGTATTGACAAATGGTTTTTTTCCCAGTCAGTAGGGGTTTTTTCCACCTTGTTGGAAAAAGTTTTTTATGCAGTAATGTTGTTGTTGTTAGGTGCCATGCAGTTGACTATGACTACGACTCACAGCGACCCTATGAGCAAAATATCTGAACCCAGACTTCTGCACATCCTCACACTTCCTGACACACAAGCGCAGTCTGCAGCAGTACTATAATGAAATGTGCAAAGGACTAGAGTCAGAAAATCAAAAGGGAAGAATTTCCCTGGCATTTTCCTGGTTTTCAGGGAGTGATTGTTGTGTACCTTCTAGTCAGAACTGACCCATAGCTGACCCTCCAGTGAGTTTCTGAGGCTGTAAATCACAGGGAAGACAATGACCCATCTTACTACCACCAAGCTGCAAACCTGCAAGAGTTGCAGCACAGCTTCTTACCACTAGGCCACCAGTGGCTCTTCACAAAGAATTTCTCAGGCTGAAGAAACTGAATAACAAATTCAAGCCTCAAGTGGCTCTGGGCAAAATATTGAATGATCCAGGAAGCTTCAAGAGAACATGAAAGATGGGGTAATAATGGGCATAGATCAATGATGACTAATTTTATAAGACACAATGTATGGGAATGAGCATATGAAATACATTATGAATGAAGGAATGTGTGAAACACAATGTATATGACTGAAACACAATGTATATGAATTTTTATGCAAACCAATAAAATTAATTTTTAAAAAAAGATGGAAGAAATATATGAAGACACTGTACTAAAAAGAACAGGCTAACACAAAACTATTTCATGAAGTAGCATGTGATCAAGACCTACTGGTAATAAGGGAATAAGTTCATGCTGTTCTGAAAGCACTGGCAAAAAATAAGGCCTCAAGAATTCAGGAATTGATGGAATATTAATTGACATATTTCAACAAAGAGATGTAACCCTGAACATGTTCACCAGGTTGTGCCAAGAAGTCTGGAGAACCACGGTTTTGCCAACTGACTGAAAGAGATCCATAATTATTCCAATTCCCCAAAAACATAATCTGATAGAAGGTGGAAATTAGCAAACAATATCACATGCAAGCAAAATCTTGGTAAAGATTATGCAAAAGTACCCTAGAACAGTACATCAACAGAGAACTTCCAGAAATTCAAGCAGAGATTGAAAGAGGCGGTAGCACCAGGGATATCACTGCCAATCTCAGATGTATCTTCGCTAAAAGCAGAAAGTACCAGAAGATGTCTATTTGTATTTTACGGACTATGCAAAGGAATTTAACTGTGTCCATCACAATAAATTGTGGCTAACATTGAAAAGAATGGGAATCCCAGAACATTTGATTGCGTTCATGACATATGAACAGAGCAGGGTTATACTGCATGGTTCCATCAAGAAAGGAGTATATCAGGGATGTGTCCTTTCTCCATACCTTTACAATCTATATGCTGAATACATCATTAAAGAACCTGGATTTTATGAAGATGAATGGGGCATCAGGATTGGGGAAAGCATGTCTGTCTCATCAACAACCTGAATTCTAGAGATGACACAACCTTGCTCACTGAAAATGAAGATTTCAAGCATTTCCTGCAGAAGATCAAGGAATGCAGCCTTCAATATGGATTGCACCTCATATTCAAGAAAACAAAAATCCTCACTATCTGGCCAATAGGCAGCATCATGATAAATGGAGAAAAGACTGAGGTTGTTAATAATTTCATCTTGCTCAGATCCACAATCAATACCTATGGCACCTGCAAATATAAAAAATAATGCCACTGTTGCAAAGTGGGACTGACATCAGGGTGGGGGGCAGGGAAACTAAGGAAAGAGGGAGTAAATAATAAATACTGCATTGAAACAGATGAGGGAGAGAACTGTTTAGGAGGAATATATGATTAGGTATTATTGTCATGACAAGAGTCCAGAATGAAAGCTGCACAGTGGAGTGGACTGGGGGTGGGGAGGAGGGAGGAGATAGTATAACAATGAAAGAATTCTTCCTTACTTTTCAAAGAGAAAAGCAAACTGAGGAGGAGGGGTGGGCAGGGATAAAAGTGTACAACAATGAATAATGGAAATCCAAAGTCTCTGTAAACTTTCATTAAAATTAATAAAATTTTTTTAAAAATGCCTAGCAGAGCAACAAAATATATTATTTAAATGGTACTCACAGTGATCCATGTTGTGTATTACTTTTTGCTTTTGGTATAATTTTTTGGTCTTCCCCCCCACCTTGGAACTCATTGGGTCATTTTGTTATTTCTTATTGCACTCTTTTATTGTGGACTGAATTATGTTTGTTGCTCCCTCCTTCCAGTTTGTGTTGAAATCGTGACTCTTATAACTATAATCCTATTTGGAAGTAGGATGTCTTGCTGTATTTTAGGCCATAACCAAACAGGATGGAGTCCTAACCCTGATCACTTGCCAGTGCATTTAATGCAGCTTGAACTTCTTTCCTTACTGCCATTGACTCGTTATCATATGCTCTTCCTTTGATTTTTCAGTGTTGACCAGTTTTTTTTTGTACAGTGACTGTATATTCCCTTCATCGTCGTTTGATGCCTCTTGGATCATTCAAGATTTTCCCTATAGCATCTTTCAGTATTGCAGCTTGAGGCTTCAATTTGTTTTTCAGTTCTTTTAGCTTGATAAATGCTGAATGAGTTCTTGATTTTATATTCCCCAATTCCAGCTCTTTGTACATTTCATTGCATTACTTTGCTTTATCTTTTGGAGCTGCACTTTAAAATCTTGTGTGCCTGGTGGGACCATGCAATTAAGGTATATAGAACACTAACAAAGGGCTTAGGGAGCCCTGGTAGCCTAGTGGTAAGGAGCTGAGCTGCTATCCCAGAGGCATGCAGTTCAAAACAGCTGCTCTGTGGGAGAAAGTTGGGCAGTCTTCTCCCGTGTGATTTACTATTGTCTGTTAAAACCTGCTGGAGCATAAGTTATGGGTTGGTTCTGACTTGATGGTATACAATAACAACAACAACAACAAAGGGTGAGTCAATTTTGCCATCCCACTGAGTTTAAAATTATCTACCCTGGAAGCAGAAAGGGGGAGGGACATCATGATCACTGTTAAAGAAGAGCCAGAATTTGAGCATGTCCTTTGGATATGAAATCCCTGTGCTGAGAAACTCCTGTGTTGAAGAGACAATGCCACAAAGTTGCAGGAAAGTTGCAGGATGGCAGGAAAGAAGAGACTGAAGTATAGAGTAAGTTGTTTTACCTTCAGGCAGGAGGCAGAATAGGGTGTGTCCAAGCTCTTGACAGAACTAGGCTTCTGACTAGGGATCTCCAGGCGAGTGTCTTCTGACAGAGTCTTACTGGCAGAGTAGGTGCCTCTGGGCACTTATTGGCACAGCTAAAAAGCTTTGTAACACAGCCTAAGGAGGGCAGAGGCCAGCCTAGGGGATCCCGAATGTTCTTGAATCTAAACTCTACCTGTTAACGCCCCTAAAAAACCCCATGACTGTGAGTCACTCACTCATTGCTGTTGAGTCCAAACAGACTCATAACTGACCCTTCAGTGGGTTTTCAGAGGAAGATCATGCAGGAGGAGATTGCCCATCTTTTCCTCCTGCAGAACAACCAGTGGATTCAAACCTCCCACCTTTGACTTGGCAGCACAACTCTGTTTACCAGAGCTCCCTATAACTATTGAGTTACTGTGTACCATCAAATCAGAACTGACGCATAACTGACCCTGCAGGGGCAGTTAATACACGGAAGGAGATTGCCCATCCTTCTCCTGTGGAGCAGCTGGTGGATTTGAAGCCCATGATTTTGGAATTGCAGTGAAGTTGCTTACCGTGCTCCACTAGAGCATCCTATAATTGTGAGTATGGCCTGTGAATTCAGTGTGCGCATTGCAATAAATTAATGAACTCAGCATAAAAGTGAAGGGTACTGTGCGGGGAAGTCTGCTGTCAGAATAATTGGAACATATATATATATGGATGATTGCATTTAAAAAAAATACTGAGCGAATTCAGGCTTTCTGATTTTGCAAACTCCAGCTTATTGCACATTTCCTTATAATATTTTGCTTTGTCTTCCCATGCTGCCATTTGAAATCTTCTATTCTGCTCTTCAATTTCTTGATTTCTTCCCTTTACTTTGGCTTCTCGGTGTTCTAGTGCAATATTCAGAGTCTCTACTGACATCCATTTTATGCTTTTCTTCCTCTGTCTTTGCAATGACCTCTTGGTTTCTTCATGAATAATATCTCTTGTTTTCTTCATGAATAATATTCTTTTTTTTTTTTTGAAGGTGGCTTGCAGAACCCAGGAAGGAATGTTTATTTAGAATGAGAAAATATATCATGACAAATTATAGCTCTCTCCCAATCCACTGTTCCAGACTGTCTCCAAAAGCAGTCCTCGAATTCCAATACGAGGACACAGCCACACTCCCAGCCTCCCTGACTGACTCTGCTACCTCCCACCTGGAAGGGGTGGTAGGGTGGTGGCAAGGTCAGGGTGCCACCAGCCATCCTGTCGGTCCAGGATGAGTGTTTCTAGTAGCCAATATTTCTGGAAGCCACAGTAAGGAGAGTGCCTGGGGTCCTCAGTGATGTCTGCTACCCAGCTGACTCACTTTGAGCCACACCACGGAGTCTTAACACATCAGGGACTTGCTGGAAAGTCACATTGATGCAATGAGAGTGAAAGGCAGCCTCACTTACTGACAGAGTGAGTGAGATGGGATCTCGAGGTTTCACCCACTGCATCCCCAGTGCACACACCAGCTCTTCTCACCCACTGCCCTGGGAGGTAAACATAAGTGTATGTATTAATTCTTAAAAGATGGTGAACTATATTGAGCAGGATGATGCCAGGTGAATGAAACTCAAGTGGAGGCCTGTAGTGATCCTGATGTGCACATCAATTGCTCAGCCTGGTACAGGGGTGAAAACCTAACTGAACCATCTAGTAGCTGGTCCCTTTGAATCTTGCATGATTGAAGTGATAAAGTTTCATCAGGTCAAGTTAATGATTACAGATGTTAAGTCGAAACTTGGGTATCAAGCTTGTGACTCCCACACAGAAGGGGAGGATCTTACCTTTGAGCCACCACTGGTCTTGTTGTAATGATGAATAATATTCTTGATATTCTCCAGAAAGTCATCTGGTATTCATTCATTCACTGGTGTTCAATATATCAAAAGTGTTCCTGAAGTGATTTTTGAATACAGGTAGGATAGGCTCAAGGTTAAATTTTGGCTCTTGTGGTTTTAATTTGTTTTAGCTTTAGTTTGAACTTGCATATGAGTCATTGATGGTGCACAATCAGTACCTGTCCTAGTTTCCACAGATGATAATGAACTTCTCCAACAATTCTTTTGACAAGATGTAATTGATCGGATTCATGTGAGGTCCATGAAATCACTTAAATTTCATATAATGGTTACTTTCCATGAATAAATCATTGATTGTGCAAAATTTTATCATTCAATCCCCAGCCTCATTTCTGTCACCAAGTCCAGGCTTTCTGACTATTGATCCTCTTCCCTGTTCCCAAATTTTGCATTACAGTAGCCCATTAGTAATGCACCTTGGTTGCATTTTTTATTGATTCCTGCCTGCAAAAGTTGGTAGAAATCTTCTATTTCCTCTTTTTTGGCCCTGGTTGTTGGTGCAGATAGTTGAATGATAGTGGTATTAACTGGACTTTCTTATATGCATGTGTATATTATCCTGTCCTTATGATATTTCAGGATGAATCTAGAAATGACTTTTTAAACTATAAATGCAACCTCTTTTCCCCTTATCTTTTCATCTCCAGTGTCATAAATCCATAATTGTGTGACTCAAAATGTCCCATGATGATTCATCTCATTTCACCAATGCCTAGTATATTCATGCATTCTGTTTCTTTCTTAACAATGTCAAATTTTTCTACATTCATGCTTCTTACATTCTACCTTCAAATCATTAGTGTCTGCTTACAACTGTTCGAAAACCCTGTGTACAGTCTAGCAAAATACAGACAAGCAGATACAGTATCTGAGGCTGAGCCCTCATATTAGGAAACACAAATGAGGAGGAACAGTTGTAAGCAGACACTAATTATTGGAATGTGTGATTTATAGCCTCTGAAAACTCGCTGGAGGATCAACTATGGGCTGATTCTGACATGATGGCACACAACAAGAACAGGGAGTTGTGGGACTTGCTGGTGTAAAGTTGAGGAAATCATATAAACTGCTTAGACAGTAAGTCTGAAGTTTGGAGAGCCATGTGGATCCCCTAGTTTGCAGTTGGTACCTTTGGACCCAGACTCAGGTGAAAATGAGCATCTGTGGCCTGAAGTGGTCAGGCAAGAGAAACTACTTCCATGGACTGGTTTGATACCACAAATTAGTGTCAATGGAAACCAGGCCCAGCTAAGAGACAGATGGGGTTGAGTATAAAGAAAAAAAAAAATAAATGGATATGGAAATTTGAATGGTTACTTTGATCTTTGTTTTCTAAGTGGTTATGCTGGCCAAAGTTCTTTATAAATGAAAGTTGATTTATGTAACAGCAATAAACAGCTTTCATTTGCCAATAACAGCAACAAGACTTAAAGAGACTTAATTTGCCTTGTGATTGAATTTTGATTGTTGTTGTTATGTGCCGTCGAGTCGCTTGCAACTCATAGTGACCCTATGTACAACAGCCCTAAACTCTGCTCTGTCTCATGCCAATCACACTGTCTCTGACACACCATCCCAATTACACCAGTCACTGAATCAATCCACCTCATAGAGGGCCTTTCTCTCCTGTGCTGTCCCTCCACCGTCCCAAGCATGATGTCCTTCTCCAAGGATCAGTCCCTCCTTACAAAATGTCCAAACTATGTTAGACAAAGCCTCAGAATCCTTGCCTCCAAGGAGCAGCCCGGTTTAACCCTTTCCAGGATGAATCTGTTTGTTTTCCTAGCAGTCCATGGTACATTCAATACTCTTCTCCAGCACCACAGCTCAAA
>NW_006399861.1:11093928-11104079 GCF_000299155.1 Elephantulus edwardii
GCTTTGGTATCAAAGATATGTTTGCTTCATAGAATGAATCTGGGAGGGTTCCATCTTCTTCTATTTTCTGAAATAATTTATGTAGAATTGGTAACAGTTCTTCTTTAGACGTTTTATAAAATTCACTTGTAAAACCATCTGGTCCAGGGCTTTTCTTGGTTACATTTCATTCTTAAACCTTGTGTTTCACTCTATTCTTCATTCACATTGTATTTCATACAATCATTATCATACATTGTTTTAGAAAATTTTTTGGACCTTGCCCATCATACTATGTCTTTTCACCCTGATCCTTCCCATTTGCTTTCCCTTACCCCACTCACCAAACTATGGAGCCCTGTAGTTTCACCTCTACCTACCCTCACTCCTCTGCTGTTCTCCCACCCCTTGAGTTCTTGTTCATGCTAGTTATCCTTCTATTTTTTACAATAAAGATCTTATGTAGTATATGTCCTTATGAGACTGAGTTAATTCACTGAGCATAATGCTTTCCAGCCTCTCCTGTGTTATATAGCATTTTACAAAATCATTGTTCCTAGTGCTGCATAGTGTTCTATGTGTGAATGTACCACAATTTCTCAATCTGTTTGTTGATGTGTATATGGGCTGCTTCCATTTCCCCCACTGTTTTGAATAATGGTGATATGAACATAGGTGTACATACTCCTTTTGTGTCTCAGTTTCTGTTTCCTTGGGGTATATTTCTAGCAGTGATACCTGGATCATAAGAGATTTCTATGTTCAGCTTTTTGAGAAAATGCCAAACTGCCTTCCAGACTGGTTGTATCATTTTTTTTATTGGAAACACATTTTTTTACACTGGTTTTTTAAAAAAGCTCATGTACATTGTTTTTCACACTGGATCTTTCCTATTTCCTTCCCACACACCTCCTCCACCCATCAAATTGTGCAACTCTATGATTAACCACTCCCCACCCCCTGATCATCCTCACCCCTCTGCCTGCCCCTTCTTGGATCCTCATATTCATTCTATAATATGGACTTATATAGTATTTATCTTTATGGGATTGAGTTAGTTCACTTGGCATACTGCTCTCCAGTCCCTCCCAAGTTAGGTAGTGATTTACAAAATCATTGCTCCTGTGTGCTGCATAGTATTCCATTGTGTGAATGTACCATAGTTTCTCAATCCATTCTACTGTGGGTGGACATTTGAGCTGTTTCCATGTTTTTTGCGATGGTTAATACTACTACTATGAACATTGGTGTACAAGTCTGTGCCTCAGTTCTCATTCTCTTGAGGTATAGTTCAAGCACTAGAATAGCTGGATCACATGGATTTTCTATGTTCAGCTTTCTGAGGAAATGTCAAACTGCCTTCCAGAGTAGTTGTACCATTTTACAATCCCACCAACAGTGTATAAGAGAAGGCCTAGCCTATGGTATAAAGAGACTTCTACATATAGCCAGAAATGCACAAACTGAGGAGGATTAAATTGATGAATGGGATCGTCTAAAGATTAAATCCCTGTGTGCATCAAAAACTTTTCCCAACAGGGTGAAAAGAAAACCTACCGACTGGAAATAAACATTTGGAAATACTATCTCGGGCAGGAGTCTCATAATGAAAGTTTACAAAATACTCGTGGGCCTCCACAAGAAATAGACTGATAACCCAATTACAAAATGGGCAAAAGAAAAGAATTTTCACAGAGGAAGATATTCGAATGACCAACAGACATAAAGAAATGTTCAAAATCACTGGTAATATAAGAGAAATGCAAATCAAAACCACAATTAGGTACCATCTTACCCCAGTAGGAGTGACAAAGTTTAGCAGGGCAGACAGTAATAAACGGGGGAGAGGATGTGGAGAGATAGGAACTCTTATACATTGTTGGTAGGGTTGTAAAATGGTTCAACCACTCTGGAAGACAGTTTGGCACTTCCTCAAAAAAGTGAACATAGAAATTCCATATGACACAGCTATTTCACTACTTAGAATATACCTTGGGAGAATGAGAACTGAGGCACAAATGGAGACTTGTGCACCAATGTTCATAGCAGCGTTATTCATCATTGCAAAAACATGCAAACAGCCCAGATGTCAAACCACAATCAAATGGATGGAGAAATTATGGTACATTCATACAATGGAATACTATGCAGCATGTAGGAGCAAAGATTTTGTAAATTACACCTAACTTGGGAAGGACTGGAGAGCATTATGCTGAGTAAACTAACTCAGTTCCATAAGGACAAATACTGTATAAAATCATTAATGAAGAATGAGTATGAGGACCCAAAGTGGGGGGAGGGGGATAGAAGTAGAGAGGTAAGGATGGGCAGGGTGTGGGGGTTTAATCATAGGGTCATACAACTTGATAGGGGAGGGGTGGTGAAGGAAATAGGAAAGATCCGGTGTGAAAAAACAATGTATTCAAACTTTTTAAATAAACCAGTATAAAATTTAAAGAGAGTTCCTATCTTGCCACATCTTCTCCAACATTTATTACTACTGTCCTTTTAAACTCTTATTAGCAGTGATTCTGAGCATTTCTTCATGTTTCTGTTGGCCATCTCAATATCTTCCTCTGTGAAAATTCTTTCCATGTCTTTAGCTCATTTGGTAATTGGGTTATCCATCCATCTTTTTCTTGTGGAGGCCCTGTAGGAGTCTGTAAACTGTTGAAATGAGACCCTCACCTGAAATGGTAGTGTTGTTGTTGTTATGTGCGGTCGATTTGCTTGTGACTCATAGCGACCCTATGTACAACAGCCCTAAACTCTGCTCTGTATTGTGCCAATCGCACTGTCTCTGATACACCCATCCCAATTACCCCAGTCACTGAATCAATCCACCTCATAGAGGGCCTTCCTCTCCTGTGCTGTCCCTCCACTCTCCCATGCATGATGTCCCCCTCCAAGGACCAGTCCCTCCTCACAACATGTCCAAAATATGTCAGATGAAACCTCAGGATCCTTGCCTCCAAGCAGCAGCCCAGTTTAACCCTCTCCAGAATTAATCAGTTTGTTTTCTTAGCAGTCCATGAGTACCCTCAATATTCTTCTCCAATTCCACAATAAGGGATGTATCTTTCACTTTTTCTGTAAAATGCTTGTCTGTTGGATACTTCTCTAAATCTGAACATTCAGATAAAGACAGACTAGGAAGAAGGATTGGCCATCCACTTAAGAAATAGCAGGCCTCTGAAAACCCTATGTACAACAGAAATGGTATTACCAAATGTTTTTTCCCCCCAACCAGTAGGTTTTCTTTTCAATCTGCTGGAAAATACTTTTTTATGCACACAGGGATTCAATCTTTAGAAGGTCCCATACATCAATTTTATCTTTTTCAGACTGAGCATTTCTGACTGTATTTGGAAGTCTCTATACCATAGACTAGGCTATCTAAGCTTGATCCCAATTTATTTGTGACAAATTTTATGGTTTGGGGCCTCTGATCCATCTTGAATTGACTTTTGTATATGGTGTAAGATGTATTTTAGCTTTCTGCAGGTAGTATCGCAATTTTCCCAGCGTCATTTGTTGAAGAGGTTGTCATTTCCCCATTTGATAGGTTTTATTTCCTTGTTGAATATCTGTTGACCATAGATAGCTGGGTCCATTTCTGGGTTCTTAATTCTGTTCCATTGGTCTATGTGCCTGTCATTGTACCAGTACCATGCTGTTTTAGATAGGTAGTAATAAGTTTTGAGGTCAGGGAGTGCTATGACTCCCACTTACTTTTTGTTTTTTAGAAGTGGTTTGCTTATTCTGGGTTTCTTTCCTCTCCAAATAAACTTGAGAATTTCCCTTTCGATCTCATTAAAAAATGAGTTTGGTATGTGGATTGGGATTGCGTTGAACATGTACATTGTGTTTGGTAGGTTTGTCATTTTCACAATATTGAGTCTTCCTATCCATGAACAGGGAACCATTTTCCATTTCTTTAGGTCTTTTTATTTATTGTCTTGCAGAAATGTTCTTCGTACAAGTCTGTTGTGTCATTTGTGGTTGGCTATTGAAAAGCAATGACATCAATCTGGAGACTAAGTTGCGCCCGATCCAGACCATAGTCCTCACAATTGTTTGTTATGCATCAGAGAGCTGGACAATAGAAAAAGAAAAGATGCCTTTGAACTGTGGTGCTGGAGAAGAGTGCTGAATATAGCATGGGCTTCCAGAAGAATAAACAGGTTCATTCAGGAGAGGGTGAAACCAGGCTGCTCCTTGGAGACAAGGACCCTGAAGCTTTGTCCAACATACTTTGGGCATGTTACAAGGAGGATCCAGTCCTTTGAGAGGGACATCATGCTAGGAAGGGTGGAGGGATGATGCAAAAGAGGAAGACACTCAATGAGATGGATTGATTCAGTTACTGAGGTAATGAGGGTAGGTGTGTCAGAGACAATAAAGTTGGCACAGGATAGAGCAGGTTTCAGGGCTGTTGTACATAGGGCCACTATGAGTTGCAAGCAACTCAACGGTACATAACAACAACATTGTAAATGGTATTGCTTTCTTGGTTTCCTTCTCTGAGTTCTCTTGGTAACTGTAGAGTAATCCCAACTGATTTTTAAAATATTGATCTTATATCCTGCCACTCTACTAAGTTGATCTACTAGCTCTAACATTTTTTTGTTGTTGAATTCTTGGAGTACACTATCATATCTGCATATAGCAATAGTTTAACCATCTCTTTGTCAATATGGCTGCCTTTTATTTCCTTCTTCTGTCGTATTGCCCCAGCGAGTACTTCCAATACAAAATTGAATAAAATTGGCAACAGTAGGCATCCTTGACTGATCCCTAGTTGTATCACTTAATAATTTCACCAGAAGTACTTTAGAGTTCCATTCTCTCCACATCCTCTCCAACACTTATTCTTGCTGTCCTGTTAAATTCTGCCACTGCTACAGGGATGAGATGGTATTTCATTGGTTTGATTTGCATCTCTCTGATTACCAGTTATTTTTGAGCACTTCTTCAGGTGTCTGTTGACCATCTAAATGTCATCCTCTGTGAAGAATCCTGTCATGTCATTTGCTCATTTTGTGACTGAGTTATCAGTCTTTTATTTGGGGAAGTCCTGTAGTCTTCTGTAAACTTTAATTATGAGATACTTATCCAAAATGTTGTTACCAAATTATTTTTCTCCAGTCTGGAGAATACTGTTAGGAAAAGATTTTTTTATTCACACAGGAACTTTATTTTTGGAATGTCCCATTTGTTGCTTTCATCCTTTCCTCACTGTACATTTCTGGCTATATTTGCAGGTTTATTTATGCTGTAAGATAAAAACTTCTAAGTTTGGTACCATTTTGTCTTTTACGACAGTTATGGTTTAGGGTTTTACCTCTACCTTAAATTTATTTTGTGTATGGTATGAGATGTGGATCCTGTTTGTTTTCTGCAGGTACACATACCTTTGTTAAAAGAGGTGGATGGTTTCCCATTTGATACGTTTTGTTTTCTTGTCAAATACCAATTGACAATAGGAAGACACATTTGATTAATGGGTTCTTGATTCTATTCTATTGGTCTCTGTGTCTGTTTGGGTACTACAGCTTTGTAGTATATTTTGAGATCAGGGAGTGCTATGCTTCCCACTTCATTTTTATTTTTCAGAATATCTTTGCTTATTCACAGTTTCTTTCCTTTCTAAATAAACCTGCCTATTGTCTTTTCTATCTCCTTGAAGAATGAGTTTGGTATCTATAGTGGGATTGCACTTAACATGTAGATCGTTTTTGGTAGGGTTGTCATTTTCACAATGTGGACTCTTCCTATTCATGAGCAGAGATTATTTTTACATTTAATTAGGTCCCTTATTATTTCTTGTAAGAGGGTCCTGTTAATTTCCCTTATAAAGGTCATTTGTATTCCCAATTAGGCTTATTTCCAAGTTTTCCCTCTTGTGATTGGCTATTGTAAATGGCACTGCATTCTTAGTTGCTGTAGAGAAATTCTACTGCCTTTAAAAAAATATTGATCTTATATCCTACCACTCTACTAAATTGGTCTACTATGTCTAAGAGTTTTTGTCTTGAGTCTTTAAGGTTTTTGGTGTATAATATCAGTGTCTGCAGATAGTGACAATGTCACCACCTCTGCCAAATTACCTCTTCCTCCCTCCCTTCTTTTGTCTTATTGCCCTAGCAAGTAGTTCCAATATAATATTGAATAGGAGTGTTGATAGTGAGCATCCTTGCCCAGTTCCTGATCACAAGAGAATGTCTTTAGTCTTTCTCCATTGAGAATGATGGCTCTTGGTTTTGCAGATACAGAGCATTGAAACACTGTATGGTTCAAAATCTGGAAGGGTGGATGCCAGGGATGCATCCTGTCTCCATACCTTTTCAATCTATATGCAGAGCAGATCATCCGGGAGGCTGGTCTCTATCAGGAGAAACGTGGCATCAGGATTGGAGGAGGATTCATCAAAAACCTGAATTATGCAGATGATACAACCTTGCTTGCTGAAATTGAGGAGGACCTGAGGCACATGCTGCAGATAGTCAAGGACTGTAGTCTTCAATATGGATTGAAGCTCAACATCAAGTATTCAAATTCATACTGTTTTTCAAAATGAAATTTCAGAGGATTTATAGGCTTAGTTGGATGTTGTAGACAATAGGTGCCTTTTGAAAAAAATAATAGGACACCTCTTTATGAATTTACTAAGTCCTCTTGTGGGAACCTAAACATGAACAGGATTGTGTCACCTGGCTTCCGTAACCTCTTTCCCTAGGCATCCAGAATAAATAAACCCGTTCTATCTGAGGACACCAGTGTTTTTCAGTCAGCTGATTAACATTTTATGAGATTCCATCGGATTACTATTTACTACTACATCAAGGGTGACTATGATTGTCTTATATCAATTAGGGACCACTCTCAATATCTCAGATATATTAAGAGACTCACATTGAGAAACCTGTCTTAATACCATCGGGGTTTTTTTTTGTTTTGTTGTGGCTGTATCTACACACACACACACACACACACACACACACACGTTGTTGTTGTTAGGTATCCTTGAGTCACATCTGACTCAGTGACTGAGTCAGTTCCGCAACTGCTCCCAGAGAAAAAGATGGACAATTTCCTCTCATGTGATGCCTCTGAAAACTTACTGGAGGGTCAGCTAAGTCAGTTCTGACTCAACAGCAATGAATGAGGGAGAAGGTATGTATATAAACAAGCAAGACAAGTGTTGTGTGTTCATGTAGGGAGTTCTGGTGGCCAATGGGTAAGGAGCCACGATGCAAACCTGAAAGCATGCGATTTGAATCCACTAGCTTACTCCATGGGAGAAAAATGGACATTCTTCCCCTGGGTAATTTGCTGTCCTTGAAAACCTGCCAGAGGGTCAGCTATGTGTCAGTTCTGACTCCATGACAGTACATAACAACAATTAAAAACGTTTTTAAGAAAAAATTGTTTTGAAGCTGACATTCACTTCCAAAATAGCTTGCCTCTGGAAACTCTAAGTTATAAAGTGTTCAGGTCTTTCATTCATAGGGTTGCTATGAATCATCTATGATTCGACGGCACCTAATAACAACACTATTTTGATTACATATGTTCAGAAAATGCAGCTTTTAAAATCCAACGTGAATTTCAGATTCATGTGCAGACTTAAAAATGTTGTCAAGATGAGAAAGGCTAAAGGAAATTCACTGCTCCTATGTTTTTCAGTGGTATTTGGAGAAGGAATAGAGGAAGATGCCAGCACTGCTATGTAAATCTTCCCTACATCACTGGAAATTGTTTCCTTCTTGCCAGATGTTGTAGCCCCAGGTCCAGGGAAGCAGCAATGGGTACCAGAAGCAGGAGTGATGCTAGAGCAAACAACTGTAACAATTAACTTGTATGCAAGAAATCCCAAAGGTCTGATGGTATGGATGGTACCTATACCCCATCTGGCAAAAACAGAGTTAACAGTGAACACTATTGTCTAGTGGCTGAGATAGCCCACTGGAGGTGTACCTATGTAACCCTAACCAACAGGAATGAGAATAGACTAAAGTACTTGCCAGATTTATTGGTCTTGCTACCTGCCATGTGGTCTTGGAAAGCATGAAACTTGATGTCCCTTCCCTAGGTAGAAAAGTTAGGGTAAAAGACAATGATAAATAAGAGGAAGGAGAAGTAACGGATGAGGGTAAAGGAATGACTAAGTGGGTCATACTGCAGGGGGAAAATAACATTATATTACTACCTGGAGAGAGACTCAAAGCAAGAGAATAATTTTCTCCAGATAAATGAGAGAGATCGGAAAAGCAAAAACAAGATATATTTAATGGTTTAAAATATGTATTAAAAGGTATGTGTTTACTTGAAAGTACTTGATGGATGTTGGTGTTTTTTTTCTGTTATATTGTAAAAATGAATCCTGATTGTTGTAATTCAAGATATATTGTAAAAATATACACTGAATGTTATAATTTCAAATTATATTCTAAAAATAAATATGAAAAACATATAATGTTTAAAAAGTGTTGTTAAGGTTCAGCATACAGATTGATCAGATATGGAGAAAGGATACAATCCTTTTTTTTTTGTTTTCCAGAATTGGCTTTATTTTGCAGTACAGAAATCATTTGGAGCCATTCTGAGAGAGGCATCACTAAAGCTTAGGGTATGTCAAATCAATACTGCATTGCAGCTTGGTCCAGTGAAGACGCCACCCCTGGGATACAAAGATGCTTCGACTGTTCACCTGCTTGATGATAAGTTCCTTTACCCTTTTCTCTCATCAGTTTTATTAGATTAAAACTGTATGGAGCCATTAGTCAGAAAAGCTTCCCCCAAATGACCCCCTAAATCAGGAGTTTGGTTAGAATTCTGTGCCCACATAGACCAAATTTGTGGCTAAGCAATTTGGGCACTGTCTTAATACCTGAAATGACACCAAATGTAGTGACATGGAAAACATTAGGAATACTGTCTGACCCATAATAACAGAATGTTAAATTTAGAATCTCCTTTATGTTAAGAGCACATGGCACACAAATGTACTGATACAGCTCTTGAACAGCAGAAGCACATAACTGCAAAGGCTACACTGATTAAAATATATAAATACTGTATCAGGATCTCTGTTATCAGTATCACAATGTTTAAAAACTGATTTCTGGCAGAGGCAGGGGTGTTACTTGTTAAACAGAATATGGTAACTGGCCAATTCTGAACAGCCACTCCATGAAAAGAGATAAAAGGGGGAGGGATATTTTATTGGTGTAGTACTCTCTCCAATCTTTCAGTTTTGATTATAAAAGCAGGCCTTAGAATATTGATTTCATACAATATGCATTATTTGCCAAATTTCAAGTACTGCTGTTAGTCTTCTCCATAGATGTCATTTTTCTTGCGCTTCATTTCTTCAAAGTCAAACTCTGATCCCGTCATCCTTTTATAGATGTCTTTAATGTCATCGCAGGTTGTCTCAAAGTGAGTTGTAGCATCATAAGTGCGGGAAATAAAAATCTGGCTTTCTGTTCCCAAATCTACTGGTACAAGGAGGTCACTGATACTTACAAATTTCTGTTCAATTGGTTCCAAGAGTTCCAAAGCTGGTCTGATTTCTTTCTCTGGTCCCTTGGTTTCCACAGTTGTACCAACTATGGCGATATATTTTCCTTGTGCTGCCATATTGTGTGCAGAAGAAATCATGCAAACATAGATAACTGATTTTCGATTCACTTGGTTCTGTGGAATAATGATCTGGCATGAGTTGGCATCACTGGTATTCTTGATTGGGTGACTTAGGATACATATAACTCTTATCACTTGGCCCACCTTCTGTACACTATCTTTTACATAACTGGGATCACAGATGAGCTGCTTACAACGAGCAATCTCTCTTTCAGATTTTACACCCACCACTTTTCCATTTTCCACAATGATTTCTTCAATTGGCTTATTCAACATGTAGGTACCTCCATAAATTGCACTTAGCCTTGCAAATCCTTGTGGCAGTTCTCCAAGGCCATAAAGTGGATAAAGGTATGGGCTTCTGCCATATCTTGCCAAAGACTCACTGTAAAGTTTAATCCTATTAATGGTTTCAAAACATGGCTGATCTACTATGCACATCCAAAAACTTCTCCAGTAGGGTAAAAAGGGAAGCCACTGACTGGGAAAAAGTATTCGGTAATAACATATCAGATAAGGGACTT
>NW_006399861.1:11104179-11105384 GCF_000299155.1 Elephantulus edwardii
GATGAATCTGTTTGTTTTCCTAGCAGTCCATGGTACATTCAATACTCTTCTCCAGCACCACAGCTCAAAGGCATCAATTCTCCTTCTATCTTCCCTAGTCATTGTCCAACTCTCTGACACATAACAAGCAATTGCAAAGACCATGTCCTGTATCAGACACACTTATCTCCATAGAGACACCATTGCTCTTCAGAACTTTGGAAAGGTCCCTAACAGCAGACTTTCCCATGGCAATACATCTTTTAATTTCCTGGCTGCTCGTGCCAAGAATGTTGACTGTGGAGCCAAGCAAACTAAAGCTGTGAACCATCTCAATCTCTTCACCATCCATCCTTATGCTGCCAATTGGTCCAGTGGTGAGAATCTTTGTCTTCTTGACATTGAGCCTCAATCTATATTGAAGGCTGCAGTCCTTGACCCTCTACAGCAAGTGCTTCAGGTCCTCCTCAGTTTCAGCAAGCAGGGTTGTGTCATCTGCATAACACAGATTTTTGATAGATCTTCCACCAATCCTGATGCCACATTTCTTCTCATGGAGCCCAGCCTCCTGGATGATCTGTTCTGCATACAGGTTGAAAAGGTATGGAGACAGGACACATCCCTGGTGCACGCCCTTCCCAATTTTTAACCATGCCATGTTTCCCTGCTCTGTTCTGATGACTACCTCTTGGTCCAAGTATAGGTTTCTCATTAGCACGATCAAGTGTTCTGGTATTCCTATTCTTCTCAGAGTTAGCCACAGTTTGTTATGGTCCACACAGTCAAACGCTTGTAGATAATCTCTTACTTCATTTAGAGAACAAGAAAACCTGTAAAAAGGCTTTTATTTACTTTATTTACTTGTTCTCAGCCTTGACTAGTCGGCAATAATTTCTTATGAGGAGTATTAGCAAAAAAGAGACATATTCAAACATAAATTACACTTTTGCCCAAACATTATTGTGTTTTGGTTTTTAGGTTGGTTTTTTCCTCCCTTTCTCTGCAGAGGATGGCTTTTTTTACCATGCATGTACATTGTGTTTTATGTCATTATCATTGATCTATTCCTTTTAATTAACCTGTCTTTTCAAGTCTCCATTGAAATTTTCCTATTCCTTCACCCCTCCATCCACTCACTAACCTCTTCTAGTCTAGTGATTTCCCCTTTCCCTTTTAAAATTTTTAATTGGTTTACATTTAATAATTCCTTTACATTTCATTCTTTT
>NW_006399861.1:11137917-11151221 GCF_000299155.1 Elephantulus edwardii
AGAAGCACTCTGGCTGTTTTTTGTATATATATATATTTTTTTTTTTAAGAAGGCTAGGACAGAATATTGACAGAGAACTATCAGAAATTCATACTGGGTTTTGATGAGGCTGTGGCACTAGGGATATCACTGTTGATTTCAGACAGATCTTGGCTGAAAACAGAGAATACTAGAAACATATCTACTTCTGTTTTATTGACTATCCAAAGGCAAATAATTTGACTGTGTGGATCATAACAAACTATACCAAACACTGAGAAGAATGGGAATCCCAGAAGCCTTAATCGTGCTCATGTTAAAGAAACCTATGTATAGGCCAAGCAGCTATTTTGGGAACAGAGCTAGAGAACACTGATATGATTTAAAATCAGGAAAGATGGGCATCAAGTTTGCATCATTTCTCCATACCTATTCAATCTGTATGCTGGGTAGATATTTGAGAAGCTGGACTCTATGAAGAAGAATGTGGCATCAAGATTGGAGGAAGATCATCAATATCATGCAGATGACAGTCTTATTTGCCAAAAGTGGACTTGATATAGTTGCTACGGAATATAAAAGACTACATACAGTCATCAATATGCATTTCACCTCAACTTCAAGAAAACAAACCCCCTCAGAATTGGGCCAATAGGTAACATCATGGTAAGTGGAGAAAAGATTGAAGTTGTCAATGAGTTCATTTTACTTGGATCCATTATCAGAACACATTTTTAGTAGTTGTTGTTGTTAGGTGCTGTCAAATAGTAGACAACTCATAACGACCCTATTAACGAGAGGCCTGAGCACTGTTCGTACATAGAGTTTCCAGAGGCAAGCCATTTCGGGAGTGGAAGCCACTCCTGCTTCCAGGCTTGTTTTAGTCAGGAAGCTCCAGCAAACACTGTCTACCATGGGTAACCATTACCATGTTTGGCACATCAGTGTCACTGTGTTCAGCATCACAGCAACCATGAGTTACCTCTGTACAGAAATGCACAGACCAGTGCTATACCACCTAGAAGAATGTTTGACAGGAAAACAATTTGAACCCGGCCTGAGGGCCGTGTAGTCTAGAAATTAAAAGACATGCAACACTGGGAAAATATGCTGACAAGAACCTTGCCAAAGTGCTAAATTACGCCATTTTAAAGACTAAGGTGTGCGTGATCCAAGTAATGGTCTTTTTCCCATTCACTCCCCCCACCCTCTTGTTGTGTACTGTCAAATTGGATCTGACTAGTACAGATTTCCCCTCCTTCTCCAGTGGAGCATGTGGTAGATTCAAACCGTGTGCCTTCAGTATTATAGAGCAGCTTCTTGCCACTAGGCCATCAGAGCTGTCAAGTCATGGTCTTTTAACTTACTTAGTATGAATCTGAAAGTTGGACAATGAAGAAATATGGCAAGAAAAGAATCAGTGCTTTTGAGTTGAGGTGTTGGAGAAGAGTATTGACTATTCAGTATAGACTGGCAAAGGAACAAACTTCCTTCTTGGAGCAAGTACAACAAAGAGTCATACTCAACTTGGTGGCACCCAACAATTGTAAGCTATGGCTTAACTAGAATATCAGATATAACTGATATAGTCATCAGAAGGCAAATTAAAGGATTATTGTTTTCAGGTGCTGTTGAGCACAACTCATTGACCCTATGAACAGCACATCCGAACCTTGCCTAACCTGTGCCATCCTCACCATCTTTGATACACTTGAACCCATTGCAACAGCCACCGTGTCATCAATGTATCTCACTAGGGAGTCTTCCTCTTTCATTGAACCTCCTTTCCAAGGATTAGTATCTCCTAGCAACACACCCAAAATCTAAGAATTGAAAGCTTTGCCATCCTTGCTTCCATGGAGCACTCTGGCTGCACCCCTTTCTAAGACATACTTGTTCGTTCTTTTGGCAGTCCATGGGATCTTCATTACTCTTTCTTCACATCCAACTCAAAAGCATCAATCAGTTCTTCTTCTGTCATCATTATTCACTGTCTAACTCTCAAATGCATAGCAAGTGATTGAAAAGACCATGGCCTGATTCAAGTGCATCTTAGTCTTCAAACTAACATCACTGCTCTTCAGTATTTTGGAGAAGTCCTTGACAGGAGACTTGCCCAAAGTAGTTATGTCTCTCCTGACTGCTGGTACCAAAGGTAATGAAAGAAAGTCTTTATGTATGTCAAAAGAATTCTCCAGAGAAGTAAAAAGAGAACTGACAGTTGTTAAAAAGTATTTGCTAATGACATATCTGACAAAGAACTGATCTCTACAATTTAAAAATACCACCAAACCCCCCCCAATATCTCAGCAAGAAAAACACAAAATTACAAAATGAGCAAAACACATGAATAAACATTTTGCCAATGAAGATAGTCAGATGGCCAACACGCACATAAAAAATGCTCAAAATCATTAGCTACTAAAGAAATACAATACTTATTTTAGTGGAGACAGTACTTCTCCCACAGCTAGTGCTCTAAAAGGGATCACAGTATTTCCTGGACAGAGTGGTTGGAAAACATTGCACAAAACTTAGAACATTTGCTCAGATGACAGGGGGAGGCTAGGAGGAATAGTGGAAATCACAGGGTAGAAGAACAATACAGTTACACTATAGGTATTGTGATCAACATCCTTAAACAAAATGTGTGGATGACTGAATGGGAAGCCAATTTGCCGTGCAAATTTGCACTTATAGCACAAAGGAGACTTCAAAGGACCATTCTTTATGGTTAGACTGAGTTCCCTCTATGTTGTTGTGTGCTGTCAAGTTGTAGTGACTCATAGCTGACTCTCCAGTGGTTTTCAGAGTCTGCAAATCACACATTGTCCATCTTTCTCCTGCAGAACAGGTGGTGAATATGAATTACAGGCCTTCTAGTTGACTGTAGAACTTACCACTAAACCACCAGAGCTCCCAAAGTTTTCTCTATAGATTAATGTAAAAATAAACTGGAGATAAACCATTTAAATCCTTTTGCTAAAGGGCAGGCCTTTTGGCTGGGTAAGATGAGAGTACCTTAAGGAAGGACAGGGTAGGGGATAATGAGGTGGGACGGAGGACTTTAAATCAGAGTAGACCTTTTTATCCTCTTTCATCCTGGAATCAACAGGGCTTGGACTGCATACCCTGCTGCTGCCTCAGGGCTGTCCTTGTGAACACTGATCTATCGCCAGTACCCTGGGCTATAGTCCAGGTCTTGCTTGCCCACACCAGCTGACAGCAATGAAGGTGCCATGTCTTTGCAAATGATTGTCCATCATCTCCACTAGTGGAAGGAGCCTTCCATCCTTCTCAGCCTGACTAGCCATGCCATACCCAGGAGCAAAAGGAGATGCAGGATGGCCTAGGTACCCCTTAGCACAAAGCATATCTGCATATATCTATGCACTCACACACTACCTTATGTTCCCCACCTGTACTCATACCCATAGACACACCTGCAGCCACTCACATACAACCTAACTCATCCCCCAACATCCATACTTAGAGGCCACAGCCATAATTCACACCACCACACTCTCTCTTCCCACAAGGTACCTTTCCTTCCTGAAATGCTGGGTTGTACCTAGCTGGGTGTCTAGGGGAAAGAGGTTTTCTAGATGCCACACTTGGTTGGTTCTGCAGGAAACCTTCCCACTGGTCTCCAGCCCTATCTCTACTGTTTCAGGCAACAGTCCCACTTAGGCAGGAGGCCTATGAGAAACTGATTTTGGACAGACTTGAGTGGTGTGGGTGCTCCTGGGGAAAGATCTATTTTGGGGCCAGCTCCTCTACTCTGCCCTTCCTACAACTGTGCCACTGGCCACCTGCTGCTGCCTGTCTGGGCCTGGAATGCTGGCAGGTGGGGGAGGGGGGATACAGGAGAAGACTGTTATAAAGCTGGGAGCACTGGGGCAGCAGCTGTCTCCATCCACACCAGAGCTGTTGCTACCACCACAGGTTTGCCCACCCACACTTGCTGTCATCATGTCTACCCACCGCTTGGTTATTGTGCGGCATGGAGAAAGCACATGGAACCAGGAAAACCGCTTCTGTGGCTGGTTTGACGCTGAGCTGAGTGAGAAAGGGACTGAGGAAGCCAGACGGGGTGCCCAGGCCATCAAGGATGCAAAGATGGAGTTTGACATCTGCTATACCTCGGTGCTGAAGCGGGCCATCCGCACACTGTGGACCATCCTGGACGGCACTGACCAAATGTGGCTGCCTGTGGTCCGCAGCTGGCGCCTCAATGAGCGGCACTATGGTGGCCTCACAGGTCTCAACAAAGCAGAGACAGCTGCCAAGCATGGGGAGGAGCAAGTGAAGATCTGGAGGCGCTCCTTCGACATCCCACCACCCCCAATGGATGAGAATCACCCTTACTACAAGACCATCAGCAAGGTGGGCTGCACTGGCTGTGGCCATGCATGAGGGCAGGTGTAGTGGGTGGTCCAGGGTGGAAACAATGTCTCTGCCACCCCTAGGAACGCAGGTATGGAGGCCTGAAACCTGGAGAGCTGCCCACCTGTGAGAGCCTTAAAGACACAATTGCCAGGGCCTTGCCTTTCTGGAATGAGGAGATTGCACCTCAGATCAAAGCTGGCAAGCGGGTGCTTATCGCTGCCCACGGCAACAGCCTGCGAGGCATTGTCAAGCACCTGGAAGGTGAGATACACCTTTCCCTTTCCCTGTCCCATGTGAAGCCAAGGTCCTCTTGTCTAAGGGTGTTTTCAAATGGTGGGTTCCACACCACTGATACACCATCTGAACATGTTATATTTATACCCTGGGACACTAAAGGTTTTAAAGTTTGTACATTACTGACCTCCAGCTGGAGTTTAACTGGGGCCTAATACCAGTGGGTGGGATGGACAAGTTCAGAAGACAGCTTCCTGTATAAAACACCAAGGCAGGAAAGGTCAGGCTCAGATCACGCAGCACAAGCCCCATCTCCTCCTTCTCGGGAAAGCTGAGCTCCTTAGGTACTGCTCACCAAGTCGAACCAAGGTCACCCATTTTTGGCCTCTACAAGCCATGTCTCAGCACCCAGTCCTGGGAACCCCCCAACAAAAGGATGCACAAGGCATAGTGAACAAATAGCTGCTAGGTCTCTTCCCAGAAGAGACCAGGAGATGGTGACCTTGAGGCCCTTGTGGGTAGCACTCCTGGTTAGTAGATGGGGCCAGAATACCAGGGTGGGGGGAAACTGAAGATTTTTTTTCCCTTTGAATTCCACCTTGAAAATTTTTTGTCTCCATAATTTCCATTCACTGCACTCTAAGGAGACTCAGATTCACCACCTCCATCAAGCTTCTGAGACTACAAATCTTGGGGATGAAAGGAGGGTGCTCATCTTTCTTCCAAATAGCAGCTGGTGAAGTCAAACCCCTGCCCTTTAAGTTAGCAGCCCAGCATGGAAAGGTCACCAAGGATCCTTTTTCACACAAGGACTGTCTAAATTACCATCTCGACCATTTGGTTTGTCAACATGAAAGGCCACATCTGGGGAGTACGCAGGGAGGGGACAGAGGTGCCTCTGATAACTGACCAACTGGCCCAAGATCCTAACACCAGATCACCAAAACGGCTCTCTCCCATCCAGAGCTCCAGGCCTGGAGGGTGCCTGCCACCTCTCTCGCCCTAAGGGATATTTTCCTGGACCCTTCCATGTGTGGAGTGTAGGGTGACTGAAAGCCAAAGGTCAGCTGCTATTCCAGGCGTCAGGGCTGCCTAAGGCTGGGCAGGGTCAGGTTCCAGAGATGTTGCACTTTTCCACTGGCCCTCCTTTCACTGTCCCCAGTGTCTGTCACATAAGCCCCACATCTGTTGGATGTACCTAGTGGTTAAGACCCTCCTCAAACTTAGACCCAGCCAGAGATGGGGGGCAGCAACCCACTACTGTGCTCCAGCCCGTATCATTGGGCCTACAGGACATTCCTGTGGCTTTGCTGTGTGCATAGGGAATGTCATAATGACTGCTGCTATAAAGGTCCCAAGAGTCCCTGCGTGACACAAGCAATGAGGCTACACAGTTGGGGTGCCAAAAGGGGTTAATGTCACCTATCTCCCACCCCAGGAATGTCTGACCAAGCCATCATGGAACTGAACCTGCCCACGGGGATCCCCATTGTGTATGAATTGGATGGAGCACTGAAGCCCACCAAGCCCATGCGGTTCCTGGGTGACGAGGAGACTGTGCGTAAGGCCATGGAAGCCGTAGCCGCCCAGGGCAAGGCCAAGTAAGGTGAAGCCTGGACAATAAAAGTGTTTCCTCTCTTGTTTGGCTCTGCTCTGCCCGCCTAAGCACCCTATCATAGGAACAGGGTCCCACAACCCACAGGTACAGAAAGCCTCTCAAGCTTAGCTCACCAGGGGCACCTAAGGGATAGTCCTATTACAGGGTCAACAGACTGTCCACTCTGGAACCTGCACTGCTTACATCCATCCCTACAATGACTGCTAAGTACTCAGAACTGTTGGGATTGTTGGGAGGACTCAGAAGTCCCAGACAATAGGTTCTGGAGCATTGTAAACCCCTGTGCCCAGATATAACAGTTCCAGCCAGCTCTCTATAGAAGACAAATTGAGAGTCACTGTCAGAGATGTGGGCTGTGACGAGAAATCTGCCAAGTGGGTGGGGCATGCATGGGCAGGTCCCAATATACTTGAGGAGTCAGCCAGTTCCTCATCCCAGATTCAGAAACCTCAGTGGGGGTCTGGGCCTCCCTGCACTTCCCATAAGGGAGGATGAGACATGGTATGAAAGGGGGCTGGTGATTTCTGGGTACCTGTGCATCATCAATAGGGAGTTGTGCTACTCAAAGGTGGCAACTCTGGTGGTCCAAATCCATCAGTAGCTCCTCAGGAGACAGATGGACTATCTCTCATGAAAATGGATAGCCTCTGACAATCCACTGGAGGGCCAGCTGAATCAGTTCTGACTAAATGGCAAAGGTGAGTGTGCACAGGGGCCAGGAAGGAAGCTGCACACTTGTTTACTGTAATCAACCCCAACAGTCCTCTGGGAAAGTGTTCTACAACAGCAGATGGAGCACAAGGCCCAAGATTCAGCCCTGCCATTCACACTGCTAATCTGACATCTAGTGCTGAAGGTGCTTTGCACACTACACACACATGAGTACACACACACACCCTTGACACAAAGCACACCACAGCATTCTGGGAAGAAATGTATGTCTTTTAGGGGTTGTATTTCAGCAGTAGGAAGGCAATGAAAGCTGGAGGTCTGTGTTCATCACACTGGCAATCCTCAGGCCAAAGCAGAATCCTTCTCCACAGACATGGGCTGGGGCACAAACAAGCAGCAGCAGCAGCGGCATGAGACATTTTCTCATTACTTCTCCTCAAACAAGCATTCTGAGGAAGAAGCTGGTGTTGGTTTGAAGCGTGCATGGCCAGTAGACAGGGACAGTTGTTTCCAACAAAGGACATGTCAAGGCTGTGAGGATTTCATACCTCTCCTTCACCTGACAGTCCCCAGGCTGAGGGCCACTGAGCCAGCTCCAGTGTGGTCCCCTCCTGTCCTCAGTGACCACAGTCTAGTCTAACTCTGGTCATAAATTTGCAGTACAGTTCTCACTTGCTTTGCCTGAAGGTCATACCTGACAGCGGGAGCCACCACCCTTAGAAGCAGGAAGGAAAAGGGCAGCTGCTCCTGACCAGCTCACTGCAGAGAAGGCAACCAGTGGCTGGGGAGCACTGTCCAGCACCATGACCCCTATTCTTCTCAGGCAGAGGCCATCGAGGGCTGGTCCAAAGGAAGGTTCATTTTCCAGCTGGAAGCACGCTTCGGAATCACAGGTTATTGCTGCAGAGGGATCCTGAGGCCTCAACTTCATCATATTCATAGAGGTGTGGCATGTAGCTCTCATGCCACCTTCCCAGGCAGAAAGAAGGCTGCATAGGGCCTCAGGCACCACCTTTCTCACTCAATGAGCTCCACGTAGTTGGCAGGGAACATGCCAAAGTGGCCATCTGGCCCATAGCCTCGCCACCAGCCCTCATCGATCACCTCAATGCCCGTGATGAGGTTCTCAGGATCAAAGGAGATCTCTGTGTCATCAGCTGCAAGGAGATGTTGAACAGAGCTGCTGTTGCATAGGCTCAGCTCAAACCTGCTCTTCCTCTACAAGGTGACACTCCATGGCTCATTTCTCAGAAACAGGTCCTGTCAGGACATTACTCCAAGCCCTATTCACAAGACTGGAGTGTAGCACTACCCCCAGCCATTCTGTTTTTCAGCTCCTTCCCTTTACCAAGGGCAGCCTGGTAAGGGAGTCTCTAGGCCTGGTCACTTTTTTAGCTATCACTAAGCTCCAGAACAACTAGGATTCATAGAACTGGTCTATGTGGTAGTTCTCCAAGGAGCTCCCTTTAGGGCTCCCGCACCAACCCCAGGCTGCTGTCCCAAATGCAGCCCAAAGAATTCGTTCATCTCCTGACTTCTCACTGCCATCTTGCAGTCTGAGCTTGTGAACATGAGCATCATACCTGCCTGGTAGTCATACAGGGCCCGGGCGCAAAGCCCCTTCCCTTGCTCGTAGCGGGTGCTATGTTCAGAGTCAGCATCTTCCTGATGTACCTGTCCAGGGATGGGGCAAAAGAGCAGGATCATTATCCCTCACACTCATCCCTGCCGTATGCAGCATAGGGCTTGGCTGGGTAAAGGGAGGAGGGAACAACACCAGAGCAATGACAGCCTTGTAGGGTTCGGGAATACTGCAGGTCAGATTCTACCCCAGTACCCAGAAACCATCTTAAAAGCTTGCAAGTATTGCCACAACCTCCTCTCCACTCACTCCTTCTGAAGATTAGAGTTTGCCCAGGCAACCTACTACCAGTTAGGTTCTCAGAAAGAGAAAATCTGTACATATGTTACAGAAAAAAACCAGGTGTGCCAAAGAACCTGCATCCCCATTCTGCAGGGAACCAACCAGTGGGGGCTCCTCATAGAGACTCTCATGCTCCAGCGGCTCCTGGTAGACAGTCTCCTCCTCCACCTGCACTGCAGGCTGATGGGCAACAGGTATCAGATCCTCAAGGAAATCTGAATCAGGATACACAATTCACTCAGATTTGGCCTGCCCTCCCCACCTTCCTCAGAGGTACCTAGAGGAAGTGTTCACCACCACCCGCCTCAGTGGTCCCTAGAATAGAAAGGCCTTGCCTGTCCTGGGCCTCAATGATGGAAGAACAGGCTCCAGGGTAGCAGGTAAGTCTGGCTGGGTGAGCTGTTTCTGAAGGAAGGGGCTCCTCAGTTTGCCTAAAATGCAAAGGTAAACACAATACATGCACTGTAAGCCAATATGGAAAACTACGCAGAAGAATCTCCATTCTATTCCCCATCTAACTGCCCAAAGACCACCCTGTCATGGGACATGACAGCTGTCATGAAGCAACCAACCAGCTGTGCCTGCCAATCCCAGGACACAGATAATCGTGAGGAGCAAGCCACTATGAAGCAGGCCCACCAGAGCCAAGCCCAGTCAGCTCACAGAGCTTCCAACATCTCCTTCCCAAGCTGAGCAGCCTCCTTCCAGAGACTAAGGTGGCAGAGACAGGATGGGGATAGAGGTATAAGCGAGGGGGAAGATGCACCAGAGAGCCAGGCAGTGTGCTCTGCAGGCCCATAGTAGTAGTCTTGTTTCACCTGGCACTCCAGGGGTGACTGACAGAGCATGGGGATTCAGCTAGCCTGGCACTCTGTGAACTCAGTCAGGGGCCTAGGGGTTTAGGTGGGTAAGTCTCCACTCTGGAGGAAGAAGCCAGGGGTGGCTGTAACACAGCACAATCTCTTCTTCTGGCAAAACCTGGACCCAGGTTATCATACCATCCCAATCAACCCTCATCACAGGACATCTTGTCATCGTCACCATGAGAGGTTGAGCCATTCAAACTGGGTTCAAACTGGGTCCCTGTTCTGGGGAAGATGGTGCACAGTTTGTCCCTTGCCTGGTTCAGTAGTCTTACCTGGCTGGGAGGTGGTGATGGAAGTGGTAGACATGGCTCTCTCCTTTTGCCTGAAGATGTCCCGTGGGTGTGTAGTCTGCTGACAGGTGAACTCCTGGGAAGAAGTGAACATAAACTGGCCGGATAACTTTTGGAGGTGGAATGCTTCCCACCTTCCTTGCCCCACAAGTCCACCATCCTGCCTGGCTTCTCAGGAGTCTTCTAGGACCTATCTGAGGTCAGTATCAGAGTCTCGTCACCTCTAGACCCCTCCATATGTCCCAAGTTAAAATCTGACCAAGTCAGTTCTAGGGTCCTAAACTCCTTGCCTCCCTGGGAGAGCTCAGAGAGGGGACAAGCTCATGGCTGTCAGGGGCCCCTGGCCTCCTGAGACTGCTCAGAGGGAGGACAAGCTCACGGATGTCAGGGCACACTGGAGAAGACCCCACCAGGTCTTGAGCTGAGGCTTCTGCCCAAGGCCAAGAGCTTCCAATTCTATCACTGTGACACGGGCTGGGCGGGGCCAGTGCTCAGTAGCTACAAGTGTGTCCACATCTCACCTGGTCCCTTGCTGTCCCTGAAATTACTCCTTGCTGTTCCAGCTTCCTGTTGGGAAGGACAAAGAAGAGTTCTCTCACAAACATGGGCACAAGGGGCAAGCGAGGAACACTCCCAGGGAGGTGAGGTTTGAATTGTGGCCCACAACAGGCTCAGAGGTAGTCACCTCCGCCAGCAGTCTTGTGACCTCTTCTACAGCAAGCAGGGCTCACCTCCAGGAGCTTGCCTCCTGCTCCTGCTGCTGATAGTGCTGCTCACGGTAAGCTGCCTCCTGCTGCTCTCGGTGCTGGAGTTCCCGCTCTAGGCGCTGTCGCTCCTCTTCTGCCCGCTGCTTCTCCTCCAGTCTGCGGTTCTCCTCATCTTTCTGCAGGAGAGCTGTGCTGCCTATACCCAGTTCAGTCCCAGACAAGACACCCCAAGCATTCTGCACAGCCAGGGGCTGCTGTGACTCGCCCCCAAACTGTGCACAGAATCAGGTTAGCCTGGCCATGTAACTCAGTCTAGATTTTCTTATGAGCTACCCTTCACAAGGCAAAGGTATATACAGGGTGGTGATCTGGAATGGTTCTAGGGAGGGCATGTACTACTAACCTTATCAGTAGTCCCAGCTATCTGTAAATCAAAAGCTAACAAAAACTTATGGAAAAATAAAATATGACAAATTATCTGTCTGATGCCTGTCTGGCACACAGTACGCACTCAGAAAACATTGGCTCTTAGAACAGAGCACAGGCAGGCTCACCTCTGCTTTGGCCCAGAAGCTGTCTTTGTCAACTCTTTTGATCTCAGACACTGCATTGGTCTTTTGGTACACAGAGCCCTGTAAGGGCAGAGCAGTCCATCAGAAACCCAGGCTGCAGGGGTAGGCTAGACCCGGCCCACAGGTCCCAAGATCATAATGAGGGCTGTGAGGACATGACTTGGTAAGATTTGAGGTAGGATGATACTGTGATATTCTGGCAGGGGCCTGAAAACAATCTAGCAAGGATGCCTCAGCTAATGATGCCATTCTTCATATGGAGGACCCCAGAACTTGGCAGCACCCACATCAACCACTAAGGATACACACTGCCCACTGGATGAAGAGGACATTTAGCTCCCGGCTATAGTCTCTGAGGTGCTGAGACCACACATCTGCAGGTTGTTTCAGTCACAAGGTGTACCCTGACCCACTAAAGATTAACCAGTTTCAGGGTAGCAGGGTCTAGCTGTTGTGACAGGCATTTGTCCCCACAGGAGACTCTAAAGGCAATCAGGCAGGCGACTACGTTGCAGGCCACAGATTCTGCTTCTCCTGAGGAGCAGTGTCTACTCACTCCTCAGTATAGCACTACTTCATGTCCACAAGTGCTGGCCAAGAGCCCTCCATATCTTTACATGACACCAGCTAGTGACTAGATGCCAGGTAGAGTGAAGCTACTACTATACATGCCCATCTGATTTCTTCAGGTCCAGAGCAGCAAAAGTGGGCAGTGGAGGGTGGTACTCACCACAGGGGCTTGAGCTCCCACATCCTGAAAGCGGCTGCTCTCCTTGTGAAAGTTGTAGTTTGCCCCTGAAGCCTTGGCGACCTTCTCCATGATGGACTCAGGTTCCACATCTTCCTCAGCCCGGGCATTGATGGTCACATGGGCTCCCTAGGAAAGGAAGTTCCCAACCCAAATGGAAAACCCTCAGTGCGCAGCAAAGCAGGCATGCGTCCTCCCCGACCTCTGGCTTATGGGAAGATGCACCAACTCACTGATCAGCATCTGAGTGATCACCTCACTGTCTCAGCCATGTCAGGGCTTGCCCAGCTGTACATTAAGGTACATTAAGAGCACTGCTCCCCTCCTGCTCCCACAGTGACTTTCAGTGGCAAACAAGCTACTTTTCTATAAAAAGCAAGCACAGGTCTGTACTCTGCTCTTCTACATGCACAATGAATCTGGGATCCACAGAGATTAAAAAACTGAGGCACAACTTTTAACTTTCTTGCAGAAATAGAAAAATAAAATATGACCCAGTGTCTCCTGGCTACAAGTCAATTAAATAAAACCACTAACAAATAAGCAAATGCTTTTGATACAGATGCTTTTCCATGTTAAAAACAATTAAAACATGATTATACACTATAATCAAATGTACTGCTATATCCTGAAGTACAATGTTCTAAGTGATAGGATATTATACATACACATAAACGGAAGACCTGTAATATTATTCAAATATACACACCAATAGTTAAAGTCAAAAGTAGGAAACTGGAGATTTTTCCCAAATTCTGCAGTCCAAAACTGATCAACCGTGCAATCAATATGTGTTAGTAACTGGTGACTAGAATGCCAAAGTTGCAAACAATGAAGAAGGAATGATAGTAAGAAAATACAGATCTAGTGACAGAAATGAGGCCAGAAATAGAATGACTGAATACTGTACATTCAATTATTTCATCATTGAAAGTATTTTTTTTTAAAAAAGAAACACCACAAGGGAGCTCTGGTGGCCTAGCAGCAAGAAGCTGCACTGCAATCCTAGATGTGCCTGGTTCGAATCCACCAGATGCTCTGCTGGAGAAGGAGGGACAATCTCCTCCTGTTCCAGTCAGATCTGATTTGATGGTTCATGCTCAAAAAAGAATAAAAATTTTAAAAAAGAAAACACTACAAAACAACCAACGGCAACATTACACATGGACCTAACCTGAAGGAATGTGCAGGAATGTGATTGATTACCTCCATGCAAGGAATCACTGTTGTTGTTGTTGTTATGTGCCGTCGAGTCGTTTCCGACTCATAGCGACCCTATGCACAACAGCTCTAAACCCTGCTCTA
>NW_006399861.1:11154031-11171171 GCF_000299155.1 Elephantulus edwardii
CTGTCTTGATCTGAATGTTCAGATTTAGAGGAGTATCTGACAGACAGCAATTTGTGGAGCAGTTAAAGATAAATCCCTTATTGTGGGGGTAAGCATTAGTTACTAAAGGAATCACTAGAGAAGCTTAATATCAGCGGTCAAAACCAGGCCAGGTGCTGACTGTGGAACAGACCATCAATTACTCATGCGCAAGTTCAAACTGCAACTAAAGAAAACTAAAATAAGTCCACAAGTCCAAAATATGATCATGAGCCTATTCCATTTGAATACAAAAATCATTTTAAGATTAGGTTTGAAGCACTGAACATCAATGAATGACGACCAGATGAGTTATGGGATGACATCAAGAATACCAATCATGATGACAGCAAAAGCCAGTGGAGGGAAGGGGATCACAACCTTTGTGTCAGAAGAGACCCTGAAAACTGAATTACAGCATTGAGAAGCCAAAACAAAGAGAAGAGATGCTACAGTAAAAGAGCTGAACAGAAGATTCCAAAGGACAACTTGAGAAGACAAAGCAAAGTGTTAGACTATGCTGGAATAGTCCATTAATAGGGCTGGAGAATAAAAATGGGAAGAACTTGCATGGCACTTCTCAAGATGGAAGAACTCAAGCCTCAAGCTGCAATACTTAGAGAAGCTATGGGGAAAATCTTGAATGATCCAGGAAATACTAAAAGACCAAGGCAATACCCAGAATCATGGTACCAAAAAGAATTGGCTGACAATGAGTTATTTTAGAAATACTGTATTATCAAAATTCAATGGTAATGAAGGGAGAAATTAAAGACACAAAGAACTGACCAAAAATAAGGTCCTAGGCATCAATGGACTGTCATATGGAATGTTTCAAATAACAGATGCAACCCTGGATATGCTCACCAGCCTGTGTTAGGAAATTTGGAGGACAGCTACCTGGCTGATGGATGGACTAGAAGAGATCTATATTTGTTCCCATTCCCAAAAAAGGTGTTCCAATAGAATATGGAAATTATCAAATAATATCATTAATAGGTCAGGTAAGAAAAATATTGAAGATAATAAAAAAAAACCAAAAAACCCAAACAGTTAGAACAATACAAAGAGAACCGTCAGAAGTTCAAGCTGGGTTTAGAAGAAATTGTGGCACCAGGGATATCAATACTGATGTGAGATGGATCCTGGATGAAAGTAAAGAAAATCAGAAAGGATGTCTATTTGTGCGAATAGGGCAGAGGAATAGCAAATAGTTCACAATTATGAAAAGTGTATGTTAGGGTTGTAGCCTCTCTATACGTATTCAATCTGTCCACTGAGCAAATTATTCGAGAAGCTGGACTCTATGAAGATGAATGTGGCATCAGGATTGGAGGAATAACAACCTACATTATGCAGACACAATCCTGTTTGCTAAAGTGAGGAGAATTTGAAGCACTTGCTGTAGAAGATAAAAGACTACAGCCTTCAATATGGATGCCATCTCAACATCAAGATAATAAAAATTCTCAACACTGAAACAACTGTCAGTGTCATCTTACTTGCGTCCACAACCAACAACCTTAGTACCAATCATCAGGCGATCAAAAGACGTATTGCAATGGGAAAGTCTGCTGTCAGGGACCTCTCCAAATTACTGAGGAGCAATGATAATAATTTAAAAACTAAAGTGTACCCAATCCAGTCTTTTCAATAACTTGTTATGCATCTAATAAGCTGGATAATGACAGGAGAAGAAATGATGCAATTGAGCTGCAGTGTTGGAGAAGAGTACTGAGTATCCCAGGGGCTATAAAAAGAACAAACAAGTATGTCTTAGAGAAAGTACAGCCAGAATGCTCTTTGGAGGCAAAGATGACAAAGTTTTGTCTCACATATGTGTGTATATTGTTATGCAAGGTTATTACTTATTGAGGGACATCATGCCTGGAAAAGTGGAGGGTCAGTGAAAGAGAAGATGACCCTCAACTGGATAGATTGACACCAAATGAAGCAATGGGCTCAATCATGCTGGAGATAATAAGGATGTTACAAGATAAGACAGGGTTCAGATCTGTTGTTCATAGGGTTGCTATGAGTTGTTCTCAACTCAATGGCACCTAGCAGCATGACAATTAGAGATGCGCTAAATGGGAAAGCATAAAAGATGGTGCTCTAGTGGACTAGTGGTAAAAAGCTGAACTGCAGTCTTGCATGGTTTGAATTCAGCAGCTGCTCCGCAGGACAGGTTATCCTCTCGTGTGTCATTTACTGCCTCTGATAACCTGCTGGAGGGGTCAACAACCTGCTAGCATAGCAGGCACAAGCAGCAAGCTTTTCCTACAAATCCCTGGTAGTATTTGCCATCAGACATAGGTATTTGAGCCTCAGCAGGGGCCTCCCTGCAATCAAGATCAGGGAAAATATTGTTCCTTGCCCCTTTGAGGGCAGCCAGGAAAAGACCCATTACACTTAGACACTCTGGTCTCATTATGGTCTCTGCCCGCAACCCATCTCACCTTTAGGAAGCTTGCCATGGTGCTGACGTGGTTGGCACATGCTCCCTTCCGCATGTCGTTCACGCCCTCTCCTGTCTGAGACAAAAGCATACCAGCACCACCCTGCTGTTGTAGACTGTAACATGGGCCCCTCCCCACAAGGTCACCATCTCCTCAGGCTTTTGGCTCCCTCTACTGCCCCAAGGCAGGATATAGAACCCTGGTTATGTCATACAAAGCAGGTCTCCAGACCTCCAAGCAAAATGACCCACTGCTAGCTTCCCTTATGGAGAATCTCTTTCAAATTGCTCTAATCCTCAATTTTGGGGCTCTGTCCTATTACAAGAGGATCCTAGGCTCACAGTGGGTTAGGTGTTGGGCTACTAAAGACAATTTCAAGCAGTTGGATTGTACCAGCCCCTCCTGGGAACAAAGGTGAGTCATCCTGCTCCTGCAAAGATTTAAGATCTTTGAAACAGGACAGAGGGCAGCAATGAGTCAGAACAGGCTTGAAGGCAGTTGATTTGGTTATTGTCTTTGAGTTATTTTTGGTCTTTTGCAGACTGCCTCTGCTCTCTCACCCCAGCTCTGCAGAAACCATGGTCTGAAGATTCCCAGAGGTTCTGGATACTCTTCTCAGACCAACTCTCTTGAAGAAGATGAGGGAACAAGGTTTTGGGATTAATTTTGTCTCACCCACTAGAAGTAAAGGGAGCTTTACAGGCTTAGTGGTAAGTAATTGCACTGCCAACTCAAAAGCACATAGTTGGTTCAAATCCACCAGCTGATCTATTAGGAAAAGAGGGTCAATCTCCTCCCGTGTGCTTTACTACCTCTGAAAACCCACTTAGAGGGTCAGCTATGAGGTGGTTCCAACTCAGCGGAACACAACAGCACAGAAATAATTCAGGATTGTATTTTTAATTTTGTGTTACAAAAGCAAGACATTTTCCAATCCACAATGAATTAACTGTTAATTAACCAGCAATAGGTTGTTCTGTTGGTATCTGAGCTCCACTGGGAAAAGAATTCTGCTTCTGAAGGCAACAGACTCAACTAAAGTGGAGCACTCCTTGGTAGCACAGCATCTAATGTATGGCTCCCTCAGCCTTGCTTCCTCTGGATGCTTCATATTTGGGGACAATTCTTACAGCAAAGGAAGTCATTTCTCTTCCTCTCAGTTCACATACCCAGTTGATGAGGACAAACTTGGGCAAGCCAGAGTTGGGGTCCTTCACCCTACAGAAGGCGTACATCACCTTCCCGCTGTTCAGCTCCTCCACCAGCTCCTCCAGGCCACCCTCTGCAGGAGAGGCACAAAGGGGGGTGGTGTGTGTCAAAGGCAGGGAACTCCCCTACTCCAGCACCCAGCCCATCAGAGTGGGAGCCAAGCCCTAACCAGCATTTCTCGCCCACCCCTTGCATCAATGTCATCTTAGGGGACCTTTGGCCTCATCCCAACTAAACTGATTTATCAGAATTGAGGTGAGACCTAGGAATTCTCATTTATGACAAGCACTTCAGGTGACTTTTTACATATAATAATTTAAAAATTATTCCACTAAATTAATAAGTAACTTTGGTAATAAAGGACAAATGCAGTTTTTCCATAGGATGGTTTCTACATCACTCCTACTGTACTGCTGCCACAATCCATGAAGAACTGTGGCTTCAGCACCAGAATGGTCAGGGGTATGAGTTTTATGACAGGATGTCAGAGGCAGAGCCCAAGGCCTACGTACCACTTCTCATCATGTCTTGCTAAACCTCCCCTAGGGACTAGTGCCTGGCCTCTGTCAGTGATAGTCAAGAGACTTAAGTTGGCCCACTGTCCTTCACAGGTCTCTAATGCCCACAGCACTGAGGGGTGCCCAATACAACACAGACATTAGGACTATCCATGTTCCATGGCAGCTGAGTTCCCAGCGGAGCTTTGTTCATGCTGCCACTTAAGGCTATGAAGCCCTTGGGTTGGCCTTCTCACTTCTTAAACCTTCCCAATACCTAGGCTAGACACTCTCATCTTTTGAGGAAGCTCCCAGTAAAGATAAGCCACAGGAATATCCTTGCGCGAAATAGACCATCGCAAACAAGGACTTAATTCTTACTTCTATCATAGTACCTGGTACATGCAAAGGTCTTAGGAAGTCAAGTTGTTGACACAGGCATGACAGATCAATTTGGGCTGCTCAATATACCAGAAAAAGGCAGGACAGGAGAAAAGGGTAGAGGCAGGCAAGGGGCAAACATCCTCTAGGCAGCCACAGCTTCCACAGATTCCCTCTGAACCTTCTTTTACCATAAGACAAGTCTAGAAGCTCCTCTGTGCCTTAGGGTAGGAGTTCTTCCCAACATATACATTGGCCCAGTGCTATTTTCCTTCTGGTGCAGGCAAGGAACTGGGTGCCAGAAAAGAAAGGACCAGGAGAGCGAGGTGCTAGAAAGAACATGTGGACAATGTGGCTACAGATGCAGACACTATGGGCAGGTGTTCTTAACAGGACATAGTGAAGGCCAGGAAGCGCAGGTCTGGATTGACTGTATCTCTGCTGTCCCTTCTGGCCCACCCTCAGTCAAGACTATGAGGGCACCACTCAAAAGAGGAGAATGTGGCCTGGCTGGGCAAGGCACCTCTGCCTCAGCAACACAGAAAAGATGGTGGTCATTGGAGACTTGATACCAGACTTTTGTCCCAGCCTGTAGGCTGTAGGGGTCAGGTATCCCACAAGACTGCCCCCAGGGAACTAGGAAGCAACAAAGCACAATGTTTGGTTAGCTCTTCTTTAGGCTTGGGCAGTCTGCCCCCATAAAGTTCTAGTTCTTAAGCTTCATCTATAAGGGACAAGCAGCCCCAACTTCTATAGTCAAAGAGTGTGAAAAAACAAAGAAAAGTTCGTCTCATTGTAAACACAGCCTGTCTCACCCCCATTATCTGCGCAAGCAGTGGCTGGAAACAGACATTCTGGTGCTTACCTGTAATGCCGAGGTTCTTCAAAGAAAAAGGAGGTAGAAGGTAAGGACAAAGGTAGTAACAGTGACAGTCCACTCTAGAGCAGGGTAGTCTATATGCCCCACAGCTTAGGGGCCACAGGAAAGAGCCAGAAAAGAGCTGTCCTTATCATCATGGGAAACAACAGATCCTGTAATTCTCTGTTAGTGTGAGTACTACACTAAAAGGAGACTCTCCGTCCTGGTCAGGGCCGACTAATATCCTTGGCCATCTCTGCCAGGTCCTCTAAGCCTTTATCCAGGCTCTACATTAAGGAGACAAAATAAGAGGGAACAGTGTCATACTCAAGGGTATGGACAGGGTGTGGTGGCTTCCTACAGATCCTTGGCTCAAACTTCCTATGTAAACCTTTTGCAGTTGGGTTGGCACTGAGACACAAATAAATAACAGAGTTTTCTTCCAACTGAAGGTAACAAGATAACCTGGCTGTCCACTTATCAGGGCAGCATGCATGCTCCTCTTGGAGAAATGTATATGGAGAGTGACAATGGCATACTGACTGGTAAAGTCCCAGGAAAAACGGTGGGGGGTGAGCCTCTTTAATGGGTCCTGACCAGGAGCCATCTAGTCTTACTCCTTATATCCCATCTTCTGCACACCCTGCCACTTCACTGAGGCCTCTCCCAAAGGGCTCCTGCTGACTGAGAGAAGCTGGATCCCTTAAGTGGGCTGGCCTGAACTGGCATCATACTCAGCTCTCCTGAGCCTGAAGCCCCTCTGTAGGCTCCACACCTCTCAATGAGCTCTCCATGAACACGAGGCAAACTCATATGTAGCACATCCTCCTAATTGCCGCTGACTGGGGTAGGATTGCAATGTGGGGCTGACCATGGACTGACAAAGAGCTGGAAGAGGGGCCTTGTTCCCAGCTCTCTTAACCTGAAGATACCAGCACTGCTACACTGTTCGGCTAGAAAAGCAAGAGTGTTTTCCTTTAACCCAGAGTTAGTCAAAGTTGCTCAGACAGACTGAAGGCCTGGGCTGCTCAGGCGGAAGGAGCAGCTGAGGACTTCTTCCCCAGTTCTAACTAAGCTTCCTATGGTCATTAGGGCTTGTTGCATAGTCAGCAGGAGGAGTGGATGGGGTCTGTGGGGGCCACCCTGAACTGGAGGTTCCAGTGCAGTTACACCACACACAGGTCCAGAGTCATTCTCCTCCTGCAACAATGGCTCACAAGCCAAGTGTGATGGGTAGCAAGAATCATAGCTCTTTCCCCTCAGATAAGTGCACCTTTCTCTCTTTGCTCCTTCATCCTGATCCACAAGAAAGTACATTCACTTTCTTTTTGGGTCATACTCACCCCCAGTGCCAGCCACTCGAATGTCATTGCTGTTGCCTTCATAAGTAAAGAGAGCCCTGGAATAAAACACAAGTGGACTCTATAAGCAGCACTCTGGTATCATTTGTCCTCACAGCATCTATCACAGTTCATGCTGCACCCCAAGAACTCTGCCACATTCTGTGCTCATCTGTGAGCAGACCCCTGCAGGTGCTGAGCAGTGGACCGTGAGGCCTTCCTACAATGAGGTGGTGCAGGCCCAACCTGCCCTTTACCCTGCTGCAAGGGCAAACACAGCCTACTAAGATCACTAAGCAAATTTACCTTAAGTTAAAAAATAAGCTGTGAAGATATGGCAATTTTGAACACATTAATAGGTTAGGGAAAAAAACAGCAACTTTTGAAAATGGTTACCAGGTGCAAACAGACAAAAAAAACCAGGAACCTACAAATTGTGATCCATGGATCTTAGCTGAAAGCAGAGAATACCAGAAGAATGTCTATATGTGTTTCATTGATTACGCAAAGGCATTTGACTGTGTGGATCATAACAAACTGTGGCTGACTCTGAGAAGAATGGGAATCCCAGAACATTTAATCGTGCTAATGCGAAACCTATACTGGACCAAGAGGCAGTAGTCAGAACAGAGCAGGGCAACACTGCATGGTTCAAAATTGGGAAGGGTATACACCAGGGATGTGTCCTGTCTCCATACCTTTTCAACCTGTATGCAGAACAGATTATCCGAGAGGCTGGGCTCTATGAGGAGAAGCGTGACATTAGGATTGGTGGACGATCTATCAACAATCTGCATCATGCAGATGACACAACCCTGCTCGCTGAAACTGAGGAGTACCTCATGCACTTACTGCAGAGGGTCAAGTACTGCAGCCTTCAATATGGACTGAGGTTCAATGTCAAGAAAACAAAAATTCCCACCACTGGACCAATTGGTAGCATCAGGATGGATGGCGAAGAGATTGAGATTGTTCACAGCTTCAGTTTGCTTGGCTCCACGGTCAACACTCTTGGCACCAGTAGCCAGGAAATCAAAAAACGTATTGCGATGGGAAAGTCTGCTGTTAGGGACCTCTCTAAAGTACTCAAGAGCAATGGTGTCTCTCTGGAGACTAAGGTCTGCCTGATACAGGCCATGGTTTTTGCAATCACTTGTTATGCATCAGAGAGTTGGACAATGACTAGGGAAGATAGAAGGAGAATTGACGCCTTTGAGCTGTGGTGCTGGAGAAGAGTACTGAATGTACCATGGACTGCCAAGAAAACAAATAGATTCATCCTAGAGAGGGTTAAACCAGGCTGCTCCTTGGAGGCAAGGATTCTGGGGCTTCGCCTGACATACTTTGGACATGTTGTAAGAAGAGACAGATCTTTGGAGAGGGACATCATGCTGGGCAGAGTGGAGGGACAGCGCAGGAGGGGAAGACCCTCTATGAGGTGGATTGATTCAGTGACTGGGGTAATCGGGTTGGGTGTGTCAGAGGCAATGAGATTGGCACAGGATAGAGCAGGGTTTAGGGCTGTTGTACATAGGGTCGCTATGAGTCACAAACGACTCGACGGCACATAACAACAACAACAACAACAAATTGTGAACCCAAAGCACCCTAAAGGAGGAAACACAAGAAGCACCAGTGAAGTGCCAACATGCTGTGCACACCCACCCAGCTGTTCCAGGAAACCAGAAAGGCTGGTCTAGCAGGCCTCCCCTGGCTGCATTCCTTACGTACCAGCTCTTATCAGAAGTACAGAGAAGTGTCCCACGGAGGGGTATGCAGGTTAAATGGCCATCCAAATTTGCCCTCAACTCACCCCAATGGGTGCCATCTTCAGAGGTTATAAATGTTTGACATCCAGCTAGGTCTTAATGGCCCCACTTATGACAATCCAACTTTTCTTTCTCCTCTTTACAAATACTGCTTTAAATATTCATTTATTAATAAGAATTCTGGAAAACTTTCAGGTTTATCAACTTGAGCTCCAAAGGTGCTTGAGGACACATGTTAAATGTTATGAATCTGGGCCATGGATGGTGCCCTGACAAGAGTCAAGATTACTCAAGAACAATTCTGGAAAAAGTGGCCAAGAGGCCAGCCATAGTGGTAGCTCCAAAACCTTCAACACCATCCTTCCAGCCTCTCTACCCTGCAGGTCAATGAGTACTGATGTCTAGCAACAGCAAGACCAGTAAGACCCTGGCCCCATGGATGATGTCTCACAGACAAAGGAGTGAGTAAATGAGCTCCTCACTAGCTTCCATGACCTTAACAACTATAATAAGGTCCAAAGATCTTAACAATACCACTGGGCAGAGCTGCCTTCATCCAGGAAAGAGAAGAAATTAGAGCTAGGCCTGATAAACAGACTGCAAAGAAAAAGATCACTCAACAGAATAAAGAGAAGAATACAAAGTGATTGAAGAAGAGATCCCAGAGGAAGGACTAAGAAGGTGAGAAGGTGGGAGATGTTCAGCCTGGCCAAAGTATAGATATTGGGAGGTATGAGGGAAGAGGGCACAGCCTTCTTTCCACAGATTATGAAACCACTTCCTCTTCATGGCTGCAAGGCCTGGCTACCAGAAGACATCAACACTGGCACAAGCAGCAGTGATCTCAAAGATGATGATAGTTCAACTTAGTCTTATTACAAGGAATCAAGCAACTCATAAGAATCAAGTTCTACATCCTCCAAATACACTCTGGCTTCATTCTTAATATCCTGGGCACCTGTCTAAGCCACAAGAGAGAATGGTGAGAGGCTCATTCCCACTCCTACTGAGTTCCACCTCGCAAAGTGGTATGCAAGTCTGTGAACAACAAGGAAGTATGGTGTCTCCCCAAACGTCATCCGTCTTATAAGTAATGGGGATGCAGCAGTCAACAGTTACACAAAGGTTTTACTCTTAGAACTGACTATACAATGAAGCAACAAAATAAACACACACGTACATACTACTGTTCTGTGAGGGAGTAACTGTGTGGGGGAGAGAGAAATGGTCACTCTAAGATGGAAAATTGGGTGAGATTAAGACAGACCTGAGATGAAGTGTGAAAGATGGGGCTGTATATACTCCATGCTCTATAATTACACCAGCTCAAGGCCATCCCATCTGGCTCACAGGGCTGATTTCAATGCTCTCTGGTCTGTGCAGGACACCTTTCATGCATCACCAGATGGAGACCACCTGCATCTGATCTTTTCTAACGTTGTCTCTTGGACTCCCTAGTTTGCCCTTCATCTGAGTACAACTCTACTCCCAGCATGAGGCACTGATCCCAGCTTATGTTTCCAGTGAAGAGGGCAGTGACAAGGAAACAAGTGAAGGTTTAAAGAAGTGAAGGTACTTCTTTGAAGGAAGTACCTAGGAATCAAGGAAGGCCTCTCTGAGAAGCTAATATTGGAACAGAGAAATGAGGCTTCGGAGTAATCTGGGGCAATATGGAAGAAGGGCACCCAGGCAGATGAACCAGCAAGAGTAAGGACTCTGAAGCAGAACTAGCTTGCAAGTTTGAGGAACAGAAAGAGGCCAGTGTGGCCAAAATGCATACATGGGAGAGGAGGTCAGGGAAGTAGATATGAGCTGGGTCACGAAGGGCGTGTCAGCTTAGGGGGAGGGGAGGGGGACAGACACACAGTATCAGGGTTTATTTAACATGCAATAGGAAACACCATAGTTTTAAGCAGGAAAGTATGGCACAACTCAAATATATTTTTCACTAATGAGTAGGGATTGATTCCCCAGTACTGGGTCAAAACTTTAACAGGTGTTATGTGAGGTCTGGATGGTTCATGCCACTGAGTAGTACAATTAGAAATGTTGTAACAGGGCACAGCAGTATAGGATGGTGATGTCTTTGTAAGATAGGTGGACTCTGGCTGGGTAAGTGAGCATCCTAAGGAAGAAAGAGATAGGGTGGAAGCCCCATGGCAAGGGTTGTGAATAACAGAGTTATTAAGAAGACCAAGGTAAGGCAAGAAATATGACAAGTCCTCAAAGGGGGCCATATACCCAAACCAGTGACAGTTCCAAGAAACTGGGAAGAAAACCGAAAAGCAGAATTTGGACACTTCCAAAATGACTAAGTCTATTTAGAAAAGCAATATCCATCATTTAGCTCTGAAAAGGGACAGAGATGCCTCCAGATTCCAAAGCTAAGTAGCCCTTATGTGGGTGTGAGAATGGGGTATTGATGGTGGAAATATTTCCAACAGAGTCTGAAGTCTCAGGAAGGGTCTGAGGGCCACCTGAAGTACAAACACAGGGAGCAAAAGTGGCGTCAGCAGATTAAGACCTTCGTAAAATTTAAAAAAAAAATAAATTTTTAGAAAAAGACAATTTCCTAAAGGCAAAGGCAAAGTCCAGCAAAGTAGTTGCAGATATCCTACCCTAATTAGATGTCTTCCAAAGAGGATGTACTGTTTGGCTAGAAGGAATTGCACACTAGAGGGAGTGCTGTCCGGGGGTTGCCTGGGGTATTGGTGGCTGCCTTGCTTGCCCAGGGGTGTTTCTTTAAAGTTTCTGCATGCTCTGGGGAGTGACTACTCTAAAGGTCTTTCCTGAACAGCCAGTGTCAAAGTAGTCTCTGACTTCTGGTGTTACAATAATTCATTTTGTGAAAGCTACAGAACACAGGAAATGAGAACACGGTGACCCTTAAATGAGTGGAGGCAGGTAATGAACAGGCACAGGGCCACAGACCTGAGCGACCAGGCCCCAGAAGAAGCAGCTCCACAGCTCCTAGCCAAGAGATGGGCTAAACTACAGTAGCTGTCGCTTCAGTCAACCATGCTCATACTTCTCAGTACTGTTGTTGTTGTTGATTGCCTTCGAGTCAAAGCAATACTATGAACAAAAGTCCTGAAACCTTTCTATAACTACCGACATTTATCAAAGTTAATAGAGTTTCCTGAGGCATGTTGTTTAGGAAAAGCTCAAAATACACCACCTGTGTTGACTGCTATGTAGTCTGGTCCTGCAACAGGTTTTCAGAGGCATGGGAGAGGACTGCTCGGAGAAGCTGGTGGACCTGAATGCCTTTGGATTGGCAGCGCAATTCCAAAATATATCAGGGAAGACAACTTAAGCAAGAGGACCGGGGGGAAAGGGACAGAGAATTTCAACACAGAGCAGACATTTAATTTCCCGGCTTCCAATACTGCAAAGCCTAGCTGCACAACAGCCTAGTGGAGCACATCACAGGGAAATTAGGAGAAGGGGCTTTCTGCGAGTGGGGAACCAGTACCACCGGAAGTCACGTTGCTGTGGCTCAGGGATGCAAAGCCTGCTGCGCTCCTGGTTCGGGGTTTGCAGGGGAAGCGGATACCCGCACAGCCAGCCAAGTCACTTCCGAGGGCCCAGCTGCACGCAAGGCCGGTGTAGCATCCTCCTTCCCGGTGTGCACCTGTCTGCAGGACGCCTGCTCCGAAGCGCTCCTCATGGCTAGGCCAAGAATCTAACGCAGGAAGCCTGAGGGCTGGCTCGACGGCGCGCCACGGACTCCCCAAGCGCCCCCAACCGTGTCCAACCTGCCTGCAAATGGCCGGGGAAGAAGGCAGAGTGTACAGCAGCCGAGAGCGCAGAGCAGCCGAGGGCGCACGCAGCGACCCCAGCAGCCGCAGCACCTCAGGACTCGTCTCTGTCGAGGCGCCCCACCCACCACATCCACCCGACAAAACCGTGAGCAGCGGGAAGGTCCCTGGCCCTCTACCTGACTAGGCCCGTAGGTAACCCGCCCTGCGCCCTGGCATTCACCAGTCGGTCGGAGACTTCTCAGAGACCACTTGCATGTAGGCCTCTTGGAGTGATGGGCCATTCCGACTCAGGTTCGCCGCCATAGCCAAGCTGGATTCCGCCGAGCTCCCAGCTCAGCCTCACCACCTCCGACTCCCAGCCAGCCTGCCTCCACCGGAAGCCCCGCCCCAAACTCCGGAAGCCCTAGGACCGTCGCCCTGAAGCCCCACCTCGCCTGCCAGAAGCTCGGCCTCCGGCGGCTGGAAGCTTGCCTACCTGAATCACCAAGGGAATTAATTTTTCAGTATTCAGGCACTTTAAAGTTTTTGACGGAGAGTCGCTGTGCTAGTATTTGAAAGGCTTGCTGCAGCAGATCAAAGCCTACAGCCTTCAATATGTATTATCTCAACATCAGGAAAACTAAAATCCTCACCACTGGGCCAGCAGGCAACAGGTGATGGAGGTGTGTGCCGTCAAGTCGGAACTGACCCATAGCTGACCCTCCAACGGATTTTCAGAGGCAGTAAATCGCTCGGAGATTGCCCATCCTTCTCCCAAGCAGCTGGTGAATTCAAACCGTGTTTCTTTGGGATTGGGGCGCAGCTTCTTACCACTATGCCGAACATCATGGTAGACGGAGAAATGATAGAAATTATCAATTAGTTCCTTCTTGGATCCACAATCAACAACTTGGTATAGAAAATTAGAAGACGTGTTGCAGTGGAAAAGTCTGCAGGCAAGGACTTTTCCAAAATGCCGGATATTAGTTTAAAGACCAAATGCACCTAATCTAAGCCATGGTCCTTTCAGTTCCTTGCTATGCATCTGAGAGTTGGACAATGAATAAAGATGACAGAAGAATTGATGCCTTTCAGTTGTGGTGCTGGACAACAATACTAACTATCCTATGCATAAACAAACATGGATCGGAGAGGTGCAGTGTTAAGGGTGTTCTTTAAGGGGTAGAATGATGCTTTTGTCTGACACACATACTTTCAGCATGTCGTTTGAAGTTATAAGTTCTTGCAAAATGATACCATACTCGGGAAAGTGGAGGGTCAGCAAAGAAGGAGAAGACCCTCAATGAGATGGACTCACACAGTGGTTGTAACAATTGAGATAATGAGGGAGGTACAGGATAAGGTAGTGTTCAGATCCTCCTTCATAGTGTTACTGTCAGTCAACTTGACAATGCTTAATAATAGCATAGCAGTATTGTTATTAGGTTCTTTCAGTCATCTGATACCTGATGTACAATAGCTCTGAAGCCTGTCCTATCCTGATGCAGTCTCACTGACTCCGACACACCTATCCCCATGGGCCCAGTTACTGTTAACAGTCCATCTAATCTGAGGCCTTCCTCTTCTGCATTTTCACACTACCATTTGGGGAATGATGTCCTTCTTCAAGCCATATGCCTAAAGTTTGTGAGACTGAGCTTCAAAATTCTACCTGCCAATGAAGGAGTTTTTCTTTTGCTTTTAAAGAAGAGCGAACTGGGAGTGGGGGTCGGAGGGGATGGGGAGAAAAGTGAAACAAAGAATGAATGGAAATACAAAATCTCTGTAAATGTTCATTGAAATAAAAAAATCTAGCTGAAAAGGAGAAACTTGGTTTCACCCTCTCCAAGACAGACCTATTTGTTTTCTTGGCAGTCTGTGGTATGTCCAAGACTCTTCTCCAGCCCCACAGCTTGAAGGCTTTGATTGCTCTTCTATCATCCTTAGTCATTATCCAGCTCTTGGATGCATAGCAAACAATTGCTAAGAGCATGGACTGGATCAGGCAAACCTTAGTCTCTAGACTGACATCATTGCTTCTCAGTACTCTGGAAAGATCTCTGACAGCAGATTTACCTAATGCAATTTGTCTTTTTATTTCCTGCCTGTTGGTGCCAAGTAGGTTGATTGTGGAGCTGAGCAAGCTGTAAGTAACTGTTAACAACCTCAATCTCTTCTCTATCCATCATGGTGCTGCCAGTTTGCCCAGTGGTGAGAATCTTTGTCTTCTTGGTGTTGAGCTTCATAGTGAAGACTAGAGTCCTTGACCTTCTGCAGCAAGCACTTCAGGTCTTATTCAGTTTCAGCAAGCAAGGATGTGTCATCTGCATAATTGTTGATGAGTCTTCCTCCAAACCTGATGCCACATTCCTCCTCAGAGCCCAGCCCCCCAAATGATTTGTTCTGCATATAGATTGAAGAGCGATGGAGACAGGATGCATCTCTTCATGATTTTGAACCATGCAGTGTGTCATTGCTCTGTTCTGAGGACTGCTTCCTAGTCCAAGTATAGATTTTGCATAAGCCCAGTTAAGTGCTCTGGGATTCCCATTATCAAGTTTAGCAACAGGTTGTTGTGATCCACACAGTTGAATGCCTTTGCATTGCCAATGAAACACAGATAGATATTGCTTTTGTACTTTTTGCTTTCTGCCAAGATCCATCCGACATTGGTGATAATGTCTCTAATACCATGGCCTCTTCTAAACCCATCTTGTACTTCTGTCAATGTACTCTTCCAGTCATTTCAGGATAATCTTCAGCAGGATTTTGCTTGCGTGTGATATGAGTTATATTGTACAATAATTTCCACACCCTGTTGGGTCACCTTTCTTTCTTCTTTTTTTGAATGGGAATAAATATGGATTTCTTCCAGTCATTTGGCCTGGAAGTTGTCCTCCAGATTTCTTGGCACAAACTGGTGAGCACTTTCAGGGCAGCATCTGTTTGTTGAAATATGTAAATTGGTATTCCATCAATTCCTGGGACTTTATTATTTGCCAAGTCGTTCAAAGCAGCCTGCACTTCCTCCTTCATCACTATAAGTTCTTGATCATATGCTGTTTTTTAAAAATTCTTCTGGGTCAGCCAATTTTGGTTTTTGGTACAGTAACTCTGTATACTTTTTTCATCTTTTAATGTTTGCTGGATCATTCAATATTTTGTCCATAGCATACTTAAGGTTTCCTCCTGTGAATATGTTCACATATTCACATAGTAAGTGAGACAAAGTCTGACCATTCTTCCCTCCAAGGAACACTTCTCCAAGATAGATTTATTTGTTCTTATGGCATTCCAAGGCATATTCAATACTCTTCATCAGCACCACATTTTAAAGGTATCATGAATTCTTTGGTATTCATATTCATGTTGTTAGGGGCCATCAAGTTGAGTATGACTCATTGCAACACTATAAACAGCTGACATGAACCCTGCTCTATCCTGTGCAATCGCCATCATTTTTGACACACTAAAGCCCATTGCTGAAGTAACCATGTCTATCTTGTCGGGGGTCTTTCTCTCTTTTGCTGACCATATTTCCAAGGACTATTCTAAGGAATAGCCTCACCTAGCTACATGTCTAAAGTTTGAAAGACAAAGCTTTACAATCTCTGCCTCTAAGGAGCACTCTGGCCGCTCTTTTTCTGAGGCATATTTGTCTGTTCTTTTGGTAGTCCATGGGATTTCCAGTACTTTAGTACCACAACTCAAAGGCATCAATTCTTTGCCATACAAATTAATGAAATTCATACAATGAATAAATTGTCCAGATTTCTGATACATAGCAGGCTTGAGATTGATAAAACCATGGCTTGAATCAGGCGCACTTTGGTCTTCAATCTGACATCCTTGGTCTTCAGCATTTTGGAGAGGTCTCATAGCTTACTTGCCCAAGGCAACATGTCTCCTGATTTCCTGACTATTGGTTCCAAGGGTGTTAATTGAAGCATTTAAAAATGATATGGTGTAGATCAGGCACACTTTAATATTTAAACTGACATCTTGCTTTTTAGCAATATGGAGAGAATTTGACAGCAGATTTTCCCAGTGAAACACATTTTTTTTTTATTTCTCAACTACTACCATAAGGAAAATTAAATTCTTAACAACTTATTCTTTTTCCTCCACTTCTCACAATGTTGCCTATTGGTCGGCAGTGGTGATTTTTGTTTTCTTGATGCTGAGATGTAATCCACATTGAAGGTTGTTGTCTTGCTCTTCATCAGTAAGTGCCTCAAGTCTTCTTCACTTTCAGCAAGCAAGATTGTGTCTTTTATATAACACAGCTTGTTGATGACTCTTCCTCACATCCTAATGCCATATTCTTTTTCATATTGTCCTGACTCTCCAATTATTTGTTCAGCATATAGCTTGAATAGGTATGGAGAAAGTATACAAGCTGGATGCACACCTTTCCTGATTTTAAATCATACAGTATTCCCTTGTTCTGTTCAAATGACAGCTTCTTGGTATATGGATAGGTTTTGCATGAGCCAAATTAAGTGTTCTGGGATCTTCTTTCTCCTCAAAGTTCTTTTTAATTTGTTCCTGTAGGAGGCTGTAACTCAAACAAGAGGAGACTGTCCATCCTTCTCCTTAAGAGCTACTGGTGAATTCGGCGTAGTCTTTGGGTTTTCTAATTCCCTACTCAATAGGCTACCAGAATTATTTATGATTACTAACCAAATCCAAGGCAACCAAAATATGACTTTGAGTCTATCCCACCTGAATTTCAGAACCATCTCAGGAACAGGTTTGAGGCTTTGAATACTAATGAGTGAAGGCCAGATGAGTTGTGGGAGGATATCAAGGGTATCATTCAGGAAGAGTGCAAACGGTCATTGCAAAGACAGAAGAGGAAGAAA
>NW_006399861.1:11172721-11188472 GCF_000299155.1 Elephantulus edwardii
GAAGAGTATTGAGAATACCATGGACTGCTAGGAAAACAAACAGATTTGTCCTGGAAAGGGTTAAACCGGGTGGCTCCTTGGAGGCAAGGGTTCTGAGGCTCCGTCTAACATACTTTGGACATGTTGTGAGGAGAGGCCGGTCCTTGGAGAGGGACATCATGCTTGGGAGGGTGGAGGGACAACGCAGGAGAGGAAGGCCCTCTATGAGGTGAATTAATTCAGTGACTGGGATAATTGGGATGGGAGTGTCAGAGACAGTGCGATTGGCACAGGACAGAGTGGAGTTTAGGGCTGGTGTACATAGGGTCGCTATGAGTAGCAAGCGACTCGACGGCACATAACAACAACAACAACATAACTATTTAACAATATGGATGACCTAGTGGCAAGAAGCTACACTGCAATCCCAAAGGCACATGGTTCAAGACCACCAGCTGCTCCGCAGGAGAAGGATGGGCTATCTCCTCCTGTGCAATTAACTGCCTGTATAAACCTACCAGAGGGTCAACTATGGGTTGATTCAGATTCTATGGTACACAACAACAACAACATAGGTTCTTCTACTTTGTTTTTATCTTTTTAACATTGCTTTAGCTACTTGAGGCCTCTTGAGTGAGCAGTCCTTGGACAGGGATATCACGCTTGGGAGGGTGAAAGGACAGTGTAAGAGAGGAAGACCCCTGAAGAAATGGATTGATCCAGTGACTGGGGTAATGGAGTTGGGTATATCAGAGACAATGAGGTTGGCACTTGATAGAACAGGGTTCGGTGCAGTTGTACATGGGATCGCTATCAGTTCCAAGTGATTTGATGGCACATAACAACAACAACATCATTAATTGTCGTGTTGGTAGAGAGTATTGAATTTACCATAAACTGCCAGAAGAACAAAGAAATCTATCTTGAAGGAAGTTTAGCCAGGTGAAACTTCATCTCACTTACTTTGGGCATATTCTCAGAAGGAACCCAGCCTTGGAGATAGACATCATGCTGGGATAAGTGGAGGATGAGTGAGAGAGAGAGAAAGACCCTCAGTTTTTAATTAATGCAATGATTACTACAATGGGCTTGAGTACAACACAGATTGTAAATTTGATGCAGAATACGGTAAAGCTCAGATCTGTTGTTCATAGGGTTGCTCTGAGTCATAGTTGGTTAGATGACACAACAACAACACCAACACTGCATAATGGTACTCTGATTGACTAGTGGATAAGGAGTTGTATTGCCAACTCAAAGGTATGCAGTTTGAGTCTACCAGCCGTTCTATAGCAGAAAGCAGACAATCCCCTCTTGTGTGATTTACAGTCTATGAAAACTTGCTAGAGGGTCAGCTGTGGTCCAGTTCTGACTCAATGGCAATGAGTGGTTAGTGAATAATCATTACATCTAAAGTTCATGGTGGTTTGTGGTTTTTTTTTCCATTCCTGCAAAGAAATTGGTCAAAAATTTGTCATGATTAGGTGTGTGTGTGTGTGTGTGTGTGTGTAGAATTGTATACCAATGAAGGAATTTTTCTTTTACTTTTCAAAGAGAAGAGCAAACTGGGGTGGTGGCAGGCAGGGAGAAAAGTGCAACAATGAATGAATGGAAATCCAAAATCTCTGTAAATGTTCATTAAAACTAATAAAATTAAAAAAATTTTAAAAAACAAAGCTGCTGATGAATTCAAACTGCCAGAGAGGCAGGGACTTTTTGATTTAGCAGTGAAATTGTCTTTAATGGAGCTAGCTGTCAAGCCTTTCCCTTGGTGTGTGGCTGGTGGATTTAATCTGCTAGTCTTTCTTTCAAATGTTTAAACCACTATACCACTCAGGATTCTTTTCAAATAAACGTTGAGGGGAAAAGCGAGACAGAGAATGGTAACTTCTTGGTTTCTTTCTTAGAATAAATGTGGGTTGAAGAGAAACAATTCTTTCCTACTGGAGCTGTGTTTAAGTGAGGCATGAGAGTCCCCCAGTTCATTCCTCAGTGAAAGCACTAAATAGTGTATGTTTGTAGGCACTATTATTTCAGGTATCCAGGTGGTCTTTTTGATATCCCAACTAATAAAATGAACTCTCTGCCTAAAAAAAAATTTGTCATGATTGTATTGGATATATAGATCAAATTGGGTAGCACTGTCGTCTTAACTAGATTAAATGTTCCAGTCAATGACTAGAATGCAAATGTACATTTATTTAAATTTTACTTGAACGACTGTTGCATATTTTTGCATATTGTTGTTGTTGTTGGGTACCTACCAAAACTCTGCAGAGCCTTCATTGCAAAGTCTTTTGTATTCCTAGGTATTTTAGTCTCTGAAAGGAGCTCCATTGGCATAGTCTGCTATAGTGTGTTATGTTGCTAACCAAAAGGCTGCAGTCTTCAGTAGCAAGAATCCATTCTTCATGGGAGAAAGATGGCCGTTCACTTGCCATTAAGACTTATTGCCTTGGAAACCCAGTGGAGAGTTTATTGATCAGAATTCACTAGCTGTCAGTGAGTTTGGGGTTTGTTTGTTTGTTGTTGTTGTTGCTTTTAAGATTTTATTCTATAAAGTATTGTTCTAAGGAACTCTGACCGCTTAGTGGTAAGGAATTACACTGCTAACCCAAAGGCAAGTAGCTTGAATGCATCAGCTGTTCTGCAAATGAAAGATGGGCAGTCCCCTCTTGTGTGATTTACTGTCTCTGAAAACCCACTGGAGGGCCAGCCAAGAATCAGTTCCATCATAAAGATAAACAACAAGGTACTATTCTAAATAGAGCTGTTTCCCAATTTCTCTTTGATATGCTTCATTGCTAGTGTATAGAAACAGAAATTGTTTATGTTTGTTGACCTTGTGAACTTTATGGGTGTTTTTTAACATTTATTTTTTTATGAGCTGAATATATTTTTCTTGGAACTTTTCTTTTTAATGTGATTTCTGTACATCAGGAACATGAGTAATCCTTTTACAAATGAAAGTAAATACTAGAATAAACAATGACAAAACAAAACTGGTATTTGATACGGATCTATAGGATTTTAAGCTTCAAATCCAGCCCAGAAGTTTGTTACAATCTCTTTCAGTTTTGCTTCTGACTGTTCTGAGATCTTCCCATCAGCCTTGATGTTGCCCAACAGGACCTGGTGCTGGCTGATGACATGAGAGAAGAAAGCATTCTCAGACTTTATGATCTTGCTGGGCTCGAGTTTATCAAGACACCCTCTTACTCTAGCATAGATTACAGCCACTTGTTCTTCAATGGCTTGCTTCAGTAACTCTGTCAGATACATACTGCGACTCAGGAGCTGCTGAGTGGCAGTGTCGAGGTCAGAACTGAACTGGGTAAAAGCCGAAACCTCATGATACTGCACCACCATCATGGTGCCCACCACCTGCTTCATGGCCCGGGTCTGCACAGCAGACCCAACACAGGATACAGACAAACCAACGTTAATTGCGGGGCAGATACCTTTGTAGAACAATTCGGTTTCCAAGAAGATCTGTCCATCAGTAATAGAGATGACATTTGTTGTAATATAAGCAGACACATCACCAGCTTGTGTTTCAATGACCGGTAAAGTGGTAAAGGAGCCACCACCAAAAGAATCGTTCATCTTGGCTGCTCTCTCCAGCAGATGGGAGTGCAGGTAGAACACATCACCAGGATAGGTCTCCTGACCTGGTGGTCAGTGGAGCAACAGAGACATCCAATGGTAAGCCACAGCCTGTTTGGATAAGTCGTCATAGATAATCAGTGCATGCTTGCTTTTATCTCTAAAATAGTCCCCCATAGAACAACCAGAATAAGGAGCCAGGTACTGCGGAGGGGCAGCATCGGAAGCAGTGGCTGAAATCACAATAGTGGCATCTGCATCTGTGACTCTATTCACCAACTGGGCAACAGTGGACCATTTCTGACCAATAGCAGCATAGATACAGTACAGCTTCTTCTTTTCATCAGTCCCATCATTGAAGTGTTTCTGATAGATGATCGTGTCAATAGCAATTGAGGTTTTGCCAGTTTGTCGGTCACCGATAATCAGCTCACGCTGACCACGACCAATTGGCACCAAACTATCCATAGCCTTATTCGTGGAATGATTCCAGGGGCTTTCAACGCAACTTGCCTATGAGTCTTAGAACCAATTGGACCCTTTCCAACAATAGCAATACCAAGGGCATACACTACATGACCCAGCAGTTCCTCACCAACATTGTCTACAATGGCCCCTGTCCTTTTCACAATATCTCCTTCCTTAATTAGATTGTCATTTCCAAACACAACAACACCAACATTGTCAGGTTCCAAGTTCAGAGACATACCCTTTAAGCCTGAAGAAAACTCTACCATTTCCTCTGCTTGAACATTCCTCAGCCCATATACTCTGGCAATACTATCACCAATACTCAAGACACACCCAGTCTCTTCAAGGTCAAAAGAATTATCAGCTCCAAGAATTTGCTCTTCAAGAGTAGAGGACACCTCAGCAGTGCCAGTCTTATGAAGACAAGAGTTAGAGGCAACGAGGTTCCTTGAAGCAATGAAGGATGACCCGAAAGCATTTATTGAGACCAGCTGGGCTTACCAAATAAGGGTGTGGGCCATGGCTGTGGCAACGCGGACAGACAGTATCTTCACAAAGGTTCCTTGAGCAGTTAGCTCCTCTGCAGCCGCAGCTTCTGGACTGACTGTGACAAAATTGAGCTGATTTTTTTTTTTTATGGAGCCCCCCAATTAAAACAAGCTTGGAAGGAGGAGTGGCATCCACTTCCATAATAGCTTGCCTCCAGAAACCCTATGAACCTGGAGAGAGGATGAAAGACACCCAAGTGTCGAGGACTCTCCTTCATAGGGTCGCTATGAGTCACCTGTGACTCAATGGCACTTAACAACAATAATATCAACATAGAGAGAGAGATCAGCTGGTCCAGTGGACAGAAAGCAATGCTATCAAGTCAAAGGTGGGTGACTTATAATCCGCGGCCCTCGGGCCTGTCTTTGATTGTTTTTATTCAGACATTCCTCTAGGTTGTATAGCTTTGGTGTACACGTTGCTGTACTGCAGTCACTTTTGGTTGCTGTGAGGCTGAACACTGTGACACTGATGTGTCAGATGCATTAATGACTGGTTACCCAATGCGGACGGAGAGTGGGGTGGAGCTCCCCAATTAAAACAAGTTTGGAAGGAGGAGTGGCATCCACTTCCATAATAGCTTGCCTCCGGAAACCCCATGAACCTGTAAAGAGGATGAAAGGCACCCCGTTCATAGGGTCACTATGAGTCACCTGTGACTCGACAACACTTAACAACAACAACATTATTAATTTCAACGAATATTTACAGAGATTTTGGATTTCCATTCATTCATTGTCACACTTTTCTCCCCACTCACTCTCCCCCACCCCCGGCAGTTTGCTCTTCTCTTTGAAAAGTAAAAGAAAAATTCCTTCATTGGTATACAATCCCCCCGCACCCCCGACATCCCCACACCGAGTATAATCCACTCTGCAACCTTCATTCTGGACTCTTATGATAATCATAATGCCCTATAATATATTGCTTTCAAACTGTTCTCCCCCTCATCCGTTTCAATACAGTATACATAATTCATCCAGTTTTTCTCATTCTTACCCCAACCTTGATGTCAGTCTCATTCTACAGCAATGGCACTATGCAGTGTTTGTCCTTTAGTGACTGAGATATTTCACTCAGTATAATGTCCTCAGCGAGGGTCACCCATTTTGAATAATATTGCCTGAGTCCCTTGTTTCTCAATTCAGAATATACCACAGCTTCTCCATCCATTCATTTGTTGATGGGCACTTAGGTTGTTTCCAACTCCTTGTTGTTGTGAAAAAAGCTGTGATAAACATGGGTGTGCATATATCTGCTTGGAGGTCTGTTATGGTCTCTTTAGGGTATATTCCCAGGAGTGGAATTGCTGGGTCCAATGGTATCTCTATTTGCAACTTTTTGAGAAAGCGCCATACCGCCTTTCACAGTGGTTGCACCATTTTACACTTCCACCAACAGTGAATAAGGGCTCCAGTCTCTCCACAACCTCGCCAGCATTTGTTGCTTGCTGTTCTGTTAAATTTTGCTATTCTGACTGGGGAGAGATGACATCTCGTAGTTGTTTTGATTTGCATCTCTCTTAGAACTAGGGATTTTGAACATTTCTTCCTGTGCTTCTTGACCATCTGAATGTCTTCTTTGGTGAAGTGTCTGTCCATATCCTGTGCCCATTTTTTGATTGGATTATTTACCTTTATCTTGTTGTGGTGCTCAAGTATTTTATAAATTCTAGATATAAGTCCCTTATCTGACATGTCATTGTCAAATACTTTTTCCCAGTCTGTGGCTTCCCTTTTTATCCTGTTGGAAAACTTTTTGGATGTGCATAGAGATTTGATTTTTAAAAGGTCCTTTTCATCTATTTTATCTTCTCCTGGTTGTAGATTTTTCAGGATACTTGGAAGACTGTTTATGTTGTGGATTAGGACTGCTAGAGGTTTTTCCAGGCTTTTCTTTAATGAAGTTTATAGTCCTTGGTTTTAGTCCTAGGTCCATGATCCACTTTTTTTTTTTTTTCATGATCCACTTTGAGTTGGTTTTTGTATATGGAGTGAGGTGTGGATTTTGCTTAAGTCTTCTGCAGATATTTTTCCAATTTTGCCAACACCATTTGTTAAAAAGGCTGTCGTTTCCCCACTTAACTGGTTTCACCTCCTTGTCAAAAATCAGTTGACCATAGGTAGATGGGCTGATTTCCAGGGTCTCAATTCTTTTCCATTCATCTCTGTGCCTGTCATTGTACCAGTGAGCTGAATATGTTTAAATTAATTAATATTAATGAAAGTTTACAGAGACTTTGCATTTCCATTCACTCATTGTTGTATTTTTTCCCCTGCCCAACCTCCCCCATCCAGTTTGCTCTTCTCTTTGCAAAGTCAAAGAAAAAATTTTCCATTGTTATAAGATCCCTCCCCCCAAATCGACTCCACTATGCAGCCTTCATTATGAGAAGTAAAAGAAAAGTTCTTTCGTTGTTACAAAATCCCTCTGCTGAAGTCCACTCCACTATGCCGCCCTCATTCTGGGCTCCCATCATGACAACAATACCCAATCATATATCCCTTTTAAACAGTTCATCTGTTTCAACGCAGCATACATAACTTATTCTATCTTTCTCGGTCTCCCTCCAACCCAGATGTCAGTCCCGTTTTACAACAGTGGCACTATGCAGTATTTATCCTTTTGTGACTGAGATATTTCACTTAACACAATGTCCTCCACAGTCATCCATTTTGAATAATATTTCATTAGTTGTTTTTCACTGCAGCATAGTATTCCATTGTGTGAATATACCACAGCTTCTCTAACCATTAATTTGTTGATGGGCACTTAGGTTGTTTCCAGCTCTTTGCTATTGTGAACAAAGCTGCAATAAACATGGTGTGCAAAAGTTTATGGTTTTATATTTAACATTTAGGCCCTTGACCTACCATGAAATACCTTTTATTTACTATTAAATGTTTTATTTTCATTTTTTCCATTGTTGCACATTTTCTTCCCCCTGGTCCTCCCCCAGCCCTCCTTGCAGTGCATCCCATGACTCCTTTCTGACAGTTTCCCCCGATCTGATCTAATGTACTGTTCATTATCCATTCTTTTCCCACTCTTGCCCCAAATCCACCATATCTGCCCTATTTTATAACAGCAATGTTATGCATATCTGTCCTTTTGTGACTGAGATATTTCACTCAGCATAATGTCCTCCCGGGTCATTCATGTTGTATAAGGTTTTACTAGTTCATTGTTTTTCAACGCTGCATAATATTTCATTGTGTGAATGTACCATAGTTTTTCTATCCATCCATTTGTTAATGGGCACTTGGGTTGCTTCCATCTCCACTAGTGAGAATAACACAGTAATAAACATGGGTGTGCATACATCTGTTTGAGGACAACCTACCACCTGGCAAAATGCCTAGAAGAGATCCATATTTATTCCTCTTCCAAAGAAAGGTGACCCAACACAGTGTGGAAATTATTGAATATTATTATCACATGCAAGCAAGATTCTGCAGGAAATTATTTTTAAAATGACTGAAACAACACAACAATAGAGAACTGCCAGATGTGCAAGCTGGGTTTAGAAGAGGCCATGGTACGAGGGATATTACAGCTAATTTTAGATGAATCTTAGCTGAGAGCAGAGAGTACCAGAGGAATGTCTGTCTGTGTTTCATTGACTATGCAAAGGTGTTTGACTGTGTGGATCACAAGAAACTGTGGCTAACTCTGAGAAGAATGGGAATCCCAGAACACTTGATTGTACTTATGTGAAACCTATACTTGGACCAGGAGGCAGTGGTCAGAGCAGAGCAAGGAAACATTGCATGGTTTAGAATTTGGAAGGGTGTATGCCAGGGATGTGTCCCGTCTCCATACCTTTTCAATCCAGGAGGTGGGGCTCTATGAGGAGGAATGTGGCATCAGGCTTGGAGGAAGACTCATCAACAGCCTGCATTATACAGATGACACAGCCCTCCTTGCTGAAACTGAGGAGGACCTGAAGTACTTGCTACAGAAGGTCAAGGACTGAAGCACAACATGGATAGAAGCTCAACATCAAGAAAACAAAGATTCTCATCACTGGGCCAATTGGCAGCATCATGATAGATGGTGAAGAGATTGAGATTGTTAACTAGTTTGCTTGGTTCCCTACAATCAACACTCTTAGTAACAGCAGCCTGGAAATCTAAAGATGAATTACACTGGGGAAAATCTGGTGTCAGGGACATCTCTAGAGTACTGAAGAGCAATATGTCAGACTGAAGACTAAGGTGCTCCTGATCCAGGCCATAGTCTTCGCAATTACTTATGCTATGTGTCAGAAAGCTGGATAATGACTACCGATGATAGAAGGAGAATTGATACCTTTGAGCTGTGGTGCTAGAGAAGAGTTCTGAACATACCATGAACTAATAGGAGAATAAACAGTTTTGTCCTAGAGAATGTGAAACCAGGCTTCTGACATACTTTGGGCATGTTGCAAGGAGTCACCAGTCCTTGGAGAGAAACATCATGCTTGGGAGGGTGGAGGGACAGTGCAAGAGAGGAAGACCTTTGATGAAATGGATTGATTCAGTGACTGAGGTAATTGGGGTAGGTGTATCAGAGACAATGAAATTGGCACAGGATAGAACAGGGTTCAGGGTTGTTGTGCATAGGGCTGCTAAGAGTCACAGGCGACTCAATGGTACATAACAACAACAAAAGCCTTATTTTGTTAAGTAGATTCAGCTCTATTGTATAAAATAAATTTAATTCATCTGGGTTTTCAATTCAATTCTATTCCATGTTCTATGTGTCTATCATAAAATCAGCACCATATTCTTTTTATTATGGTGGATATGTAATGTTTTAATAGAAGATGGAAGGAGTATATAGAGTCACTGTACCCAAAAAAATTGGCTGACACAGAAGAATTTCAAGAAACAATTGTGATAAAGGAGGAAGTGCAGGTTGCTCTGAAGGACTTGGTGAAGGATAAAGCCCCAGGAACTGATGGAATACCAATTGACATATTTCAACACACAGATGCTGTCCTGCATGTGCTCACCAGGTTGTGCCAAGAAATCTGGAGGACAACTACCTGGCAAGCTAACTGGAAGAGATCCATACTTATTCCATTCCACACAAAGCTAAACTAACAGAATGTAGAAATTATTGGACAATATCACTTCTATCACATGCAAGCAAAATCCTGATGAAGATTATAAAAAAATTATTGGAATAATACAGCGACAGAGAACTACCAGAAATACAAGCCGGATTTAGAAGTAATCATGGCACTAGAGACCTGATCACCAATGTCAATTGGATCTTGGCAGAAAGCAGAATACTAGAGGAGTATCTAGCTGTGTTTCATTGACTATTGTCATGAGCCTTGAGTTTTAATTAATTAAATACTTGTAGACATATTACAAAAGCCAATTTCAATTTATTGATTCATTAAATAATTCATAGCAACAATCAGTTGCAATTTATCTATATTGCAATTCATAAATTCATTACAACATATTGGTTCCTTAATAGTGGGAAACATTCATTCACACCTGGCAGCCCAATTCGTCTCCTTCTTTGGTTTTTCATAGCCACTTGTGTGGTCAGGGTCCTTGGCTAGTTAAGCAGTTCACAGTCACCAGTGTGGCCAGGGTCAGCAGCTCACAGTCACTGGTGTGGCCAGAGTCTGCAGCTTAACGTCATTAGTACGGCCAGAGTCTTTGGCTCATCAAAATGCCTTTGGGTCTTCAGCTCTAAAAAGAGCCCTTGAGCCTTCAGCTCCGAAAAAGCCTTTGGGTCTCCAGTGTTCAACTCATTGTGATTGGCAGAAGTGAAGATTTTAGCTGAGTCCCTCAAAATACCTTTGGCTGCTGTTGGGTGCTACACTGTATTCAACCAACAACATTCAAACTTTGGGTATTACATTTATTTAACCAATACTATTACTCATAACGATATTTAAACTTTGGATTTTACCAGCCATATTAATTTCAAAACAAGTTGTATAATCAATCACATTAGTTCCAAAATAACATGGGTATGACCAATCATTTTTATACTAGTTGTGTTCCTTTGGCAACATGGGCAGTAACAAGTCATATTCCCTTATCAGAGCTTTACACCTGTGGCGGCCAATAGGAACTTACAGCCACTAAGGGCCTGTTTGGACATATCAAACAGTTTAGTATATTTTTCACAAATATTCCTAACACATTTTCTAAAATATAACCTAGCAAATTCCTAACGTATTTCTTATTTCTAACATAAAACACAGCAATTTTCTAACATATTTCTTATTCTTAAACTTAAGCCAATATGTTTAACATTAAATATATTATGTTGTTGTTGTTATGTGCCATCGAGTGGCTTGCGACTCATAGCAACCCTTTAAACAACAGCTCTAAACTCTGCTCTGTCCTGTGCCAATCTCATTGTCTCTGACACACTCATCCTGATTGCCCCAGTCACTGAATCAATCCACCTCCCAGAGGGCCTTCCCCTCCTGCACCTGCCCTCCACCCTCCCAAGCATGATGTCCTTCTCCAAGGACCGGTCCCTCCTTACAACATGTCGAAAGTATGTCAGACGAAGTCCCAGAATCCTTGCCTCCAAGAAGCATCCTGGTTTAACCCTCTCCAGGATGAATCTGTTTGTTTTCTTAGCAGTCCATGGTACCCTCAGCACTCTTCTCCAACACCAAAGCTCAAAAGCATCAATTATCCTTCTATCTTCCCTGGTCATTGTCCAGCTTTCTGACGCATAACAAGGGATTGCAAAGACCATGGCCTGTACCAGATGCACCTTAGTCTCCAGAGACACACCGTTGCTCTTCAGTACTTTAGAGAGGTCCCTAACAGCAGCCTTTCCCTTCGCAATACGTCTTTTAATTTTCTGGCTGCTGGTGCCAAGAGTGTTGATTGTGGAGGCAAGCAGACTAAAGCTGTGAACAATCTCAATCTCTTCACCATCCATCCTTATGCTGCCAATTGGGCCAGTGGTGAGAATCAGGTCCTCCTCAGTTTCAGCAAGCAGGGTTGTGTCATCCTCATAACGCAGACTGTTGATAGATCTTCCACCAATCCTGACACCACATTTTCCCTCAGAGCCCAGGCTCCCGGATGATCTGTTCTGCATACAGGTTGAAAAGGTATGGAGACAGGACACATCCCTGGTGCACGCCCTTCCCAATTTTGAACCATGCAGTGTTTCCTTGTTCTGTTCTGACGACTGTGTCTTGGTCCAAGTAGAGGTTTCTCATTAGCACGATCAAGTGTTCTGGTTTTCCCATTCTTCTCAGAGTCAGCCACAGTTTGTTATGATCCACACAGTCAAATGCCTTTGCATAGTCAATGAAACACAGATAGACATTCCTCTGGTACTCCTCCTTTCAGCTAAGATCCATCTAACATTAGCTACAATATCCCTAGTACCATGACCCCTTCTAAACCCAGCCTGGACTTCTGGCAGTTCTCTGCTGATGTGCTGTTCCAGTCGTTTTTGGATAATCTTCAGTAGAATCTTACTTGCATGTGAAATCAATGATATCGTTCTATAGTTTCCACACTCAGTTGGGTCACCCTTCTTTGGGATGCGAACAAATAAAGGTCTCTTCCAGTCAGTTGGCCAGGTGGCTGTCCTCCAGATTTCTTGACACAACTTGGTGAGCATGTCCAGGGCAGCATCCATTAGCTGAAATATGTCAATTGGTATACCATCTATTCCTGGGGCCTTATTTATTGCCATTTCCTTCAAAGCAGTTTGTACTTCTTCCTTCATCACCATAGGCCTGCTTGCTGAAACTGAGGAGGACCTGAAACACTTGCTGCAGAGGGTCAAGGACTGCAGCCTACAATATGGATCGAGGGTCAATATCAAGAAGACAAAGATTCTCACCACTGGACCAATTGGCAGCATCAGGATGGATGGTGAAGAGATTGAGATTGTTAATAACTTTAGTCTACTTGGCTCCATGGTCAACACTCTTGACACCAGTAGCCAGGAAATAAAAAAAAAAAAAAGCATTGCTATGGGAAAGTCTGCTGTTAGGGACCTCTCCAAAGTACTGAAGAGCAATGGTGTCACTCTGGAGACTAAGATGTGTCTGATACAGGCCATGGTCTTTGCAATCACTTCTTATGCATCAGGGAGTTGGACAATGACTAGGAAAGATAGAAGGACAATTGATGCCCTTGTGCTGTGGTGCTGGAGAAGAGTATTGAATGTACCATGGACTGCCAAGAAAACAAACAGATTCATCCGAAAGAGGGTTAAATCAGGCTACTCCTTGGAGGCAAGGATTCTGAGGCTTCATCTGACATACTTTGAACATGTTGTAAGGAGGGAGAGGTCCTTGGACAGGGACATCATGCTTGGGAGGGTGGAGGGACAGCCCAAGAGGGGAAGACCCTCTATGAGGTGGATTGATTCAGTGACTGGGGTAATAGGGATGGGTGTGTCAGAGGCAATGCGATTGGCACAGGATAGAGCCGGGTTTAGGGCTGTTGCATAGGGTCGCTAGGAGTCGCAAGAACATAACAACAAGAAGAACAACAGCATTCACAATTGGGTATGAGCTGATTGGATTTGGCATTGTATTTAAAAGGCAGTTTGGTCCTTTAGTTTGTGGCCCTCGGGTCTGGTTTTTTGGTCAAACTTTCTTGTAAGTAATATAATAGCATTGATCTGTCAATTTGCTGTAGAGAGGTAACTCATGGTTGCTATGATGTTATATACTATGACACTAATGTGCCAAATGTGTTAATGATTACCCATGGTGGAGCTCCAGAGCTTCCCAGGCTTGGAAGCAGGAGTGGCATCCACTTTCAAAATAGTTTGTTTCTGGAAACTCTATGAACTTAGAGTAATGATGATAGTTTCACAACAGGGTTCAGGTGTTTCATTCATAGGGTTGTTATGAGTCGTCTGCAACTCAACAGTGCTTAACAACAACAACAGAGTATGACAGGGGTATAGAAACAATAAAAAAAGGAATTAAAACTCTCCTTGAAACAAATGAAAATTAAAATACAATTTATCAAAACTTCTAGGATGCACTAAGGCAGTCCTCAGGGGCCAGTTCATAGCAATAGGAACACACATCAAAGAATAAAAAAAGAAGCAAAATAAACGATTTAACTCAACACTTTCATAAAATAGAAAAAAATAACAATCTAACCCAACAGCCTTTAGATTAAAAAGGAAATTATAAGGATACAAGCTGAAATTAATGAGATAGAAAACACAAACAATTGAAACCATCAATAAGACTAGATGTTGGTTTTTTGAAAGGGTCAATAAAATTGACATCACTGGCAAACATAACTAAAGTAAGAAAGGAGAAGACTAAAATAATTCAATTAAGGAATGATAGAGGTGACATCACACAGAACCCAAGGAAATCAAAGCTATAGTATCAGAATATTATGGAAATCTATACTCAGATAAATTTGAAAATGTGGAGGAAATGGACAAATTCCTTGAAACTCATGCCCTACCCAGATTGACACAGTCACATGGAGAACACTTGAATTGACCCATCACAAAAGAACAATTTGATCAGGTCATACATAAGACTACCCCACAAAAAAAAAAAAGTCCTGGACCAGATGGCTTTATATTTGAATTCTACCAAACATTCAGAGATTTATCACCAATTTTTCTTAAGTTATTTGAAAATACAGAAAAAGAATGTCTCCTTGAGACATTCTATGAAGCAAGCACAATACTAATAGTGAAAACTGGCAAAGATACTACCAAAAAAGGAAACTACAGACCATTATCTCTCATCAACATAGGCATAAAAATCCTTACTAAAATCCTAGCCAATAATAGACTCCAAAAGCACATTAAAAAATAATTCATCATGACCAAGTGGGATTCATAAGAGGTATGCAAGGATGGTTGATAAACAATCAAAACAAATAACAAGAACCATATGATCCTAGCAATTGATGCAGTAAAGGCATTTGACAAATTCCAACACCTCTTCCTGATTAAGACATTCAGCAAGATTGGAATAGAAGGGAATTTCCTCAACATTGTCAAAAGTATATATGCAAAACCAAGAGTTAATATCATTGTCAATGGACAAAGATTGAAAGTATTTTCTTTGCAAACAGGGACCAGACAAGGATGTCCACTGTTGCCACTACTATTCAATATTGTATTGGAAGTTCTTGCTAGGGCAATAGGGCAAAAGAAGGAAGTAAAGGACATCCTGATTGGCAAAGAGATGGTTAAACTGACACCCTATGCAGATGATATGATTGTGTAAACAGAAAACTCCAAAGACTCAACAGAAAAACTGTTAGAGCTAGTAGATAAATTTAGCAGAGTGGCAGAATACAAAATCAATATCCAAAAATCAGTGGGATTCCTCTACAGTAACAAAGATAACTCAGAGAAGAAAAACAAGAAAGCAATATCATTTACAATATTGTGTTGTTAGATGCTGCTGAGCCATAGATGACTCATAGCGACCCTATGAGTAAAAGACCTGAACGCGTGTATAACATTCATTGTTTCTCCATCTTTATAGAGTTTATGGAAGGCAAGGTATTTCAGAAGTGGATGCCACTCTTGCTTCCAAGCTTGTTTTAACCAGGGAGCTCCACCAAACACAGTCCATTATGGATAACTATTATCACATTTGAGACATCAGTGTCAATGTTTAGCATCACAGCAAGTTCAAGTTATCTCTGTACAGTAAATGGACAGACAAGTGCTATACCACTTAGAAGATTGCTTGACCAAAAACAGTTAAAACCAGGCCTGAGGGCCGCAGATTAAAATCACCTACCTCTGGCTTGGTAACATAACTTTCTAGCTACTAGGCCAACAGAGCTCTCTCATTGTTAAATATCTGTCATTCATTCATAGATAACTCATAGTGAGCTTATGAATGAAAGACCTGTACACTTATATAACTTTCATAGGTTCTCCACATTCATAGAGTTTCTGGAGGCAAGCTATTTTGGAAGTGGATGCCACTCATGCTCCCAAGCTTGTTTTAATTGGGGAGCTCCACCAAATTCTCTCCACCATGGATAACCATTGTCACTTTTGACACATCAGTGTCACAGTGTTCAGCATCACAGCAACCATGAGTTCTCTCTGTACAGCAAATGGAAAGACCAGGGCTATACCACTTAGAAGAATGTTTGACCCAAAACAATTAAAACCAGGCCTGAGGGCTTCAGATTAAAAT
>NW_006399861.1:11189862-11210145 GCF_000299155.1 Elephantulus edwardii
GGAGGGACAGCGCAGGAGGGCAAGGCCCTCTATGAGGTAGATTGATTCAATGACTGGGTTAATTGGGCTAGGAGTGTCAGAGACAGTGTTATTGGCACAGGATAGAGCAGAGTTTAGGGCAAAGTTGCAAGCGACTCGATGGCACATAACAACAACAACAACAACAACAACATTTATGGATAGGAAGACTCAATATTGTGGAAATGACAATCCTACCAAAAGCAATTTACATGTTCAATGTAATCCCAATACAGATAGCAAATTCATTTTTAAGGAGATCGAAAAGGAAATTGTCAAGTTTATTTGGAGAGGGGAAAGTCCCTGAATAAGCAAAGTACTTTTGAAAAACAAAAATGAGGTTGGAGGCATAGTACTCCCTGACCTCAAAACCTACTACACGGCAGTAGTAACCAAAACAGCATGGCACTGGTATAACGTCAGACACACAGACCAACGGAACATAACTGAGAACCCAGAAATGGAACCATCTATCTGCAGTTAACTGATATGAATTCAACAGGGAAATAAAACCTATCAAATGGGGAAATGACAATCTCTTCAATAAATGGTGCTGACAAAACAGGACTGCTACCTGTAGAAAGCTGAAACAGGATCCATATCTCACTCCACACACAAAAATCTACTCAAGGTGGATCAGCGAACTCAGAATAAAGCCCCAAACCATAGAGCTCATAAGAGACAAAATGGGACCAAGCTTAGAAGGCCTAATCTACTCTATAAAAGGACTGCCAAATACAGCCATAAATATATAATATGAAGAGGATAAAATGGATGAATGGGACCTTCTAAAGATGAAATCTCTGTACTCAACAAAAATTTTTTCCAACAGGGTGAAAAGGAAACTTACTAAGAATAAACATTTGGCAATACCATCTCAGGCAAATATCATAAAGTTTACAGAATCCTACAGGGCTTCCAGAAGAAAAAGACTGGCAATCCAGTTACAAAATGAGCAAAAGAAATGGAAAGATTTTTCACAGAGGAGGACATTCGGATGGCCAACAGACAAATGAAGAAATGCTCCAAATCATTGGCAATAATAGAGATGTAAATCAAAACCACAATGAGATACCATCTCACTTCAGTAGCAATAGGATAGTGGAACAGGACTATCCTTGAGAAAATGGGAATCTCAGAACACTTGATTATGCTTATGCTGCATAGTACAGCCCCTGAAAACTCGTTTAGCCTACTCAAAATGTGAATTGTTAGCAAAGTTTAAGGTTGTTAGGAAAGAACCACCAGGCCTGCCTATATTAGCAGAATTCCAGGCTACTTAGTAAAGTGTGTTCCTAGGCCTGATAACTTGGGGCCTGCCTCTTGAGCTGAAATGTCTTAGGGGAAGATACTTTGCTAGAAAAGAAAGATAATTTTATTCAGCACATAATGCAAGGAGGAAAACAAAATGGGGATGGAGGAAAGTATGTGATTCAGAGCTAACCTAGCAGTATTCAGTTAAAGTTCTTCCTTCCCATTCAGGGCTACTGAAAAGTCCATCTTTGATACAAGGTCAGAAGGTCTTATCTATTATGTTACTATAAAGGGAGTGAATCTCAGCTATGGATTGCGAAAGAAAGAGGCCAACATCAACAAAGGCTTCAGCTTGATAAAGAAGACTCAATTTTCCTTCTAAACTATGAGGCCAAAGACTTCAATATGATTTTTCTTTCAATTTTCTCTAGGTTAAGAGGCCTTCCTTTTAAAACATTAAAGAAATTATAATTTCAACCTAACACAGTCTCCTATTGCTATTTTTCCCATTGCATCATTTATTCTTTAGGAGAAATTTCTAGAAGCAGAATTTCAAAGAAGTATGCACACCATGTAGTCTTTCCAAACACATTGCCAAACTGCTCTCCACAAATGATAAAACTATTTCTCAAAGATGCTAGTCCTGAGAATCATGCCTCTTCTTTAGTTCTGACAAGTTGACAGATGACAAATATAATGTTATTTTTATTTGCAGCACTTTTTATCATTTTAATTTTATCTGTTTTATGGCTATGAGTTCATTTATAAACTATATACAAACTATATACTTGTGTATATACACAATACTATATATATACAAAGTTGTCTATGAGGAAGTGCAACTAGGATATTCCTTAGAAGCAATGGTGGTAAAATTTTGTCTCACATTCCTTGGGCAAGATGTCAGGGTCAGTCAGTCCTTGGAAAAGGATATCATGCTAGGAAAGGTGGAAAGCCAGAGAAAGAGAGGATGACCCTTGAAAAGATTGATCCAGTGATTGTAATAATGGACATAGCAGAGATTGTGAGGATGGTGTGGAATAGGGTACAGTTCAGATCTGTTTTTCATAGTGTTACCTAAAAACAGTAGTATGTGATTTGTCAATTCCCCCCCCCCCAGCATTCTGTGGTTTTGAGGGTTTATTGCTTAAAATGGCTTGCCTGGTCATTGACTGACTGCCATGCGGATTCCCACTCATCCGCATGGCAGTCAGTCAATGACTAGGGAAGCCATTTTAAGCAATAAACCCACAAAACCACAGAAAGCTAGGAAAACAAAAATCCAGGCCTTGAACACTAGTGAGCAAAGATCTGGTGAGTTGTGGGAGGATGTCAAATCATCCAGGAAGAGTGCAAACAATCATTGCAAAGACAGAAGAGAAAAAAAAAAAAAAGACCAAAATGGATGTCAGAAGAAATTCTGAAGATTGCACTGGAGCGCAGAGAAGCCAAAGCACAAGGAAGAATTCAAGATACTAAAGAGCTGAACAGAAGATTCTAAAGGGCAGCCTGGGATGACAAAGCAAAATATTACAACGAAATGTGCAAGGAGCTGGAGTCAGAAAATCATAAGGGCCGAACTCGCTCAGCATTTCTTAAGCTCAATGAACTGAAGAACAAATTTAAACTGCAAGTTGCTATAATCAAGGATGCTTTAGGCAGACTATTAAATGATCCAGGAAGTATTAAAAGAAGATGGAAAGAATATACTGAGTCACTGTATCAAAAGGAACTGGCAGACACAGACTAATTTAATCAAATCACTTATGAGCAAGAGCCTATGGTGATGAAGGAAGACGTTCAAGCTGCTTCGAAGGAAATAGCAATAAATAAAATAAAATAAATAAAATTGGGAAAGGTGTACACCAGGGATGTGTCCTATCTCCATACCTTTTCAACCTGTATGCAGAACAGTTTATCTGAGAGGCTGGGCTCTATGAGGCAAAGCGTGGCGTCAGGATTGGTGGAAGATCTATCAACAATCTGCGTTATGCAGATGACACAACCCTGCTTTCTGAAACTGAGGAGGACCTGAAACGCTTGCTGCAGAGGGCCAAGGACTGCAGCCTTCAGTATGGATTGAAGCTCAATGTCAAGAAGACAAAGATTCTCATCACTGGACCAATTGGCAGTATCAGGATGGATGGTAAGAGATTGAGATTGTTAACAACTTTAGTCTGCTTGGCTCCACGGTCAACACTCTTGGCACCAGTAGCCAGGAAATAAAAAAATGTATTACGATGGGAAAGTCTGCTGTTAGGGACCTCTCCAGGGTACTGAAGAGCAATGGTGTCACTCTGGAGACTAAGGTGTATCTGATACAGGCTATAGTCTTTGCAATCACTTGTTATGCATCAGAGAATTGGTCAATGACTAAGGAGGACAGAAGGAGAATTGATGCCTTTGAGCTGTGGTGCTGGAAAGAGTATTGAATGAACTGCTAGGAAAACAGAATCATCCTGCAAAGGGTTAAACATGGTGGCTCCTTGGGGGCAAGGATTCTGAGGCTCTAACATATTTTGGACATGTTGTGAGGAGAGACCGGTCCTTGGAGAAGGATATCATGCTTGGGAGGGTGGAGGGACAGCGCAGGAGGGGAAGGCCCTCTATGAGGTGGATTGATTCAGTGACTGGGGTAATCAGGATGGGTGTGTCAGAGGCAGTAAGATTGGCACAGGATAGAGCAGGGTTTATGGCTGTTGTACATAGGGTCGCTATGAGTTGCAACAGACTTGATGGCACACAACAACAACCAACAGAAAGGAGAACCTCACCATCAGCAAAGGAGCAAAAGAATGCAGCACATCCTTTAGGCCAGAGATTTTTGTGCAGCCATACTCTTCAGGGCTTATGGGAAGCAGCAGCTGCAGCAGGAAAATGGAGACTTGATGTCAGATGAAGTGACCTTTAGACTGTTACCCTAAGTAACCAGAATTAGAAGCCTTTGCCCAAGTTTGAGGAGGAGATCCTTAATTGGCAGAGCTCTGAAATACTGGCCTAAAGACACAAGGCTCAAGGCTGAGGCACCTGTAAGCACATTTCAGAAGCTGTCCTGAGTGGCTGTATTTTGCTAATAACCTGAATTATAGTCTTTAACTCCCCTAAGATGGTTATGTGTTATATGTGAGCTATTGCAATGGGTTTTGGACCTAGGAGAGTAGCAAGATTAGTGTTAGGGTGAGTAGAAAGAGGTGCAGGAGCATAGGGAACATGTATGACCTCATGAGAATCAGTTCTGTGTTGTTGATGGGGACAGTTCCCCACTGTAGAGTTGGTAAAGGTCAGATATGCCTATCCTCATGGGGCTCTTGCTCTTTATAAGATTTTTTTTTATTAGGCTACACTTTGTTGATGTAATCATTGTTGATCTGTCTGGCTTCAACTCATGGTGACCTTATGTAAGCAGAACAAAATAGCCCTGTCCTACACCATTTTCACAGCCATTAACATTTGAATCCACTCACTGTTGCAGTCACTGTGTCAATTCATCTCATGGAGGGTTTCTTTCATGACCTTTGGAGACATGGGAGATCCTCCATGGAAGGCATTGACACAATAATAGCTGCAACAATGAGTTTGCTAAGGATAAAGTTAAGAGGTTAGAGATGAGGACTGTCCAGAACAATAAAAGAGCAGAGGACAATGGTAAGAACCAGCCTGACACTAACCAAGAGACCTTTAGGCTGAAAGTTGAAATATTACATCAGAATTTTTATTATTGTCTGCTGCTGAGTCAGAACCAACACATAGCTGGCCTCCAGGGTGTTTTCACAGGCATTTAATGACACTGTCCATCCTTCTATCATACAGCAGCTGGTGGATTCAAACTATATACCTCTGGGATTGCAGCACAGTTTCTTACCACTAGGCCACCACAGATCCCATTACATTAGAATTGTTGTAGTTGTTGCTGGTTCCCGTTGAGTCGAGAACAACTCATAGTGATCCTGAACAAAAGACCTGAAGTTTTTCTATAACTATTGTCACTTCTCAAAGTTCATAGAGTTTCTAGAGGCATGTTGTTTAGGAAGTGGATGCCACTCCTGCTTCCAAATAGAAGCAGAAAATGGCTGATAATCAACCTTGTAACTTAGAGATCTCTCCAAGGTAGCACTTCTCAGAAAAATAGGAAAAGTGCCCTGAAGGGACCTTTTTCTGCATTATAATACTAAAAATCACTCCTACAGGAGCCATCACACAGATCATCATGTTGTGATCCAGCAGGATGGAGGTCAAAACATTCCATACTCCCAGCCCATGTCCTTCATGGGCCAGATGAATATCCAGCACCTATGTCAGCATAGCACTAGCCTAAAACTCCACAGGGTCCTGTCCACTTCCAGAGGGGGACTCAGCTGTGTCTCAAACATGCCATGCTTAATAAACTCAAATCCCTGACTTGTCCTCACTCTTTTTGCTAAGCTCTGCATCACCATGCACTGCCTCTCACCTCCCAGATGCCCTCCTGGCTCCTTCAGCTGGCAATGTCAGACCAGGGAAGCCAGTGCAGCACCTGCTCCCTCTCATGATCTCTCTCTCCTGTTCTCCCCACCTCCTTCTGGAAGATCTCCTCCGTCAGAAAGGAGACCAGGCTTTGCCCTGGGTGAGAGACAACAGATTCAAACAGATCATTGATTGTGAAGATGGTGCAGACTGGGCAATATTTTGTTCTAACAGTCAAGTCTTTGGTCACTAACAATGTTTTCAGTCACCACTTTGCAGTTCCCGGTTACTCTTGTTATTGATGTGTACTGCTGAGTTGAACCGCCCCATAGGTGACCCTCCAGTGGGTTTTCAGGGGAAGTAAATTGCATCGCTTCAGAGGTGACTGTGGGGCAGCTGATGAATTGGAATCATGTGCTTTTGTGTTGGCTGTGCAACTCCTTATCATCCACTATGCCACTAAAAATATAAGATGATTAATATTCTAACAACAAATGTCAACAACGGTCTAGAACTTTTTACTGTGTTTTCACTTTCTGAAATCTCATTTTGCAGAGACATTCAAACCCCAAAACCCATTGAAGTAGTGCAACAAAGACTCACTGAGACCATAGACGACAGAACAGAAAAGCTCAAAGGAATCCGAAAGCCGCGCATTTTTACAGACGCTAAGGGCCACAGCTTTTATCTGCAAATAAACCCGTTGGTCCTTTGCTTAGAAGCTCAGACCACTATGACACCTGGGCAAAGGTCAAAAAGACCTTGTTTAAGTACAAATAGCTATAGGTGGAGCAATGAAAACTGTATATATAATACAAAGACTACTAGGCATCTTTTAGGACTTCACAATCTACCACTGCCCACATTTTACAAGAGGTAAATGAGGCACAGAGAGGGGCCAGCAACTTGTCAAAGGCCTCAGAGCAAGTAAGAACTAGGAAACTTTGTTACTTAATCATAAAAGCTTTTCTTGCAGAAATCAAGCCTGAGTCATCAGGAGGGCTGCGATCTGGTGGGCCCTGCAAGTTTGGCTCCTCTTGCGCCTTCTGGAGCAGACGTCCAGGCGTCCTCCGGCCAGAACTCGGGCGGGCGGCTGCCCCGCCCGGAGTGGCCCGCGCGGCTGGCCTGAGGGACGGGCGGAGGCCCCTCCCCGGCGCGGAGTCGCCGGCGGAGGAAGCGGAGGAGGCGGGAGCCACGACCTCGCCGCGCTCATGGCGTCGCCGGGGTGAGTTCTGCTTGGCGCGCGCGCGGGACCGAAGCTGCTGCGTTCACCGCCGAGGTTCGAGGGTGGGTGAGAAGGTGGCTCTGGGCTCGGCACCCACCAGGCCCGTCAGGGCCCAGAGTCTGGCTCGGCCGGAGGGGCGCTCGCCTCTCCCGGGCCTGGCGGTCTTTGGTCCTCCTGCTGGAGGCCCGGCCTTACCGACCTTGGGGCGGACGTGGTGGGCTCCTGCGGGCCTGAGAGTGTGGGGGTAGGAGGCCGAGCTGGCCAGGGCGCGCGGACGCCAGTGGTGGACGACAGCGAGGCAGAGGCCGGGCAGAGCCGCGCGACCAGCCTTATGGGGTAGCAAAGCGTGCTCAGGGCCCTGGGGGTGGGGTGACCCAGACACTGGGAGGGATGTGGACAGGTGCGGGTGCTGGGCATTGGCCGGGTGCGAACAGTTATGTAGCGCTGGACAGGTACAGGGTACTGGACATTGTGAAGGATGCGGACAGGTGCGGGTGCCAGAGTGCTGGTCAGTGGAGGTGCTGGACAGGCACTGAATGAGGGACACTGGGTGGGGTGCAGAACAGATGCGTGCTTTCCTGGACAGCAAAGTGTGCTGAGGGGAGACCATTGCACAAGTTGAGCCCAGGGTGCCAAATTCAGAGGCCCTAAGGTTTCTAGTATCATTAGTTTTAAAACTTGCTCATATAGAGGACAGAAGCATCTATGTCTTTGAGATGCCATGCTAGAGAAGAGTACTGAATATCTCATGTACTTGCCAAGAGATCAGATCTGTCTCGGAGGAAGTGCAACCAGAGTACTTCTTAGAAGCAAGGATGATGAAACTTGGTCTCATATACTTTGGGCAGTTTTCAGAAGGGGCCAGTTCTTGGGGGGAAAAAATCATCATGCTTGGAAAGGTCATTGAAAGAGAAGACTTAACTTGAATAGACTCTGACTGTAACATGGGCTCAGGTGTATCAGACATGGTGAGAAAGGTGCAGAGTAGGGCCAGGTTCAGATATGTTGCTTTGAGTCCTAGGCAAGGCAATGGCATTGAACAACAACAATATATGGTGCTTATGCTTGAGTTTCACTGTTGTCAGGTTGTGTCCTAAAGGTCAGAAATTGTGTGGCTAAGAGTAGATGAACCCTTTCCTGCTGAGGTGACCCCAAGGGTTACTAGTCTCTTTGATCACACTCTTGGGCCTCGGGCCTTTCCTGACTTCTTCTAACATTGCCTCCTTACTTCTTTATGGTACTAATAATAATTGCTTTCTTTTAGGAAATGGTATGGCACACATAGTTGGCTTTGGTGGTAAGAACCTACACTGGATGGGCAGTCTCCTTCCAGGTGATTTACTGCCTGGAAAAACCCGCTGGAGGGTCAGCGATGGGTTGGTTCTGGCTTGACAGCACAAAACAACAACAATCCTCACTTGACCGATTAACTCACCAATGCATTATTATTACTTTTTGGGGTTATAACTGTAGTTTTGTGCCATCCAGAACCAACTCGTAGCTGAACCTGCAGCAGATTTTCAGAGGCAGTAATTTGCACTGGAGGAGGCTGCCCATCCTATTCTCTCGGAGTAGCTGGCGGATTTGAATGGTGTGCCTTTGGGAATGCAGTGCAGTTTCTTACCATTAGACCACTAGTCCACTAGTCCAATATAATTTGGGCATTATATTTAATCTAACATCTTCATTTTACAAAGGAGGGCAATTAGTCCCCTAAATCACCGTCTCTGGGGAAGTTTTTAATTTGGTTGATGCCCACTATTCAGATGGTTTGGATCCTACTAACTATAATATTAAGGCTGAACTTCATAGTTCTCAAAGGGCTTCTACACATAGTATCATCAAGCCTGTGAAGTAAAAATTCTAGATACTATCAAGCCTATTTTTTATAGGTGATTTGGTTAGTGAAATGGGCTGTAATGAGCAAGCTGGCATTTGAAACAGACCTCGAGACTCCTCAAATCTCTAGGCAGTTTCCATATGCCTGCTGTCTTTATAGTCTCAGAAGATAGTAGTTGCTCCTTGGCTGGAGTCCTTGCTTGGTTTTCTTTCAGTTGCTAAGATCACATTATAATATGTGCCTGACCAGCTCCTCCTCTCCCTGCTCTGTCAGTGGTGGGGTTTCCTTGGTTTCATGTCAGTCAGACACTTTTAATTTAGAGTACATAATTAATGGAGGAGCTTCTGGTATTTTTTTATTCCCTGATTTGTTTGCAGCATTGTGAAGTTCTTGTTACCAAGATCTGTAGCCTTCATCTGAAGAGACTCTTAGCTCTGTTGTTACAACCATCCAGCTGTGTACTCAGTACTTTGACCCCATCAATAGAATAAATAGGCCCATCCCAGGGAAGGCTAGGCCAATTTACTCAAGGGGTCAATGTATCCTTCTTTCCTGCCTTATCTGTCGGGAGACTGTGAGGTCAGCAGCCAAGGTGTTGGTGCCTGTGACAGGCCACTGAGATGCTTTTCTTAAGAATCATGATGCTTTGTGGCTAGTCCAGGCCACATAGACATAGACACCAAGCATAATCCTTTATAGACATGAGTCAAAGATGGATTTAATGCTGGACTGATACCTCATTCTAGGAATCAAGTAGAGGCTAAATGATGTTTCTGTAGTAGAGACATCAGTGCAAGTTTAATATTTAGCATTTCCACTACTTGTCGGCATCCCCCTGAATCTCTCATTTTCTGAGGGGTTTCCCATTGCAAAGCTAGAGTCACAAAACATTTAGGATACTTTATTTAATTTGGAAGGGAGAATTATGCACTTAGGTGGGGAACATCCTTGTCTCTGGATGTTACTAAAGGTCCAGTCCAGCTAGGAAGACTGTGCTTCTGGGATCTAGTTGCCTATTTTGGTCAGTTAGACAGCTAACCTTAAACCCACTAGAGTAGGTCTGTTAGAAATAAATTCCAAGAAATGTTGTTATGTCCCATCAAGTTGCTTGCAACTCATAGAGACACTATGTGCAAGAGCTCTAAACGGCGTTCTATACTGTGCCAACCTAGCCGTCTCAAACACACTCATTCCCACCACTCTAGTCACAGAATCGATCTATCTCATCGAAGGTCTTCCTCTCCTTCGCTGACCCTCCACTCTGCCAAACATGATGTTCCTCTCCAAGGACCTCCTTGCAACATGCCCAAAGTATGTCAGACGAAGCTTCAGAATCCTTGACTCCAAGGAACATTCTGGCTTCACTTCTCCAGGACAAACCTGTTGTTTTCCTGGCAGTACATGGTATATTCAGCACTCTTCTCCAGCACCACAGCTCAAAGGTATCAATTCTCTTTCTGTAATCCCTAGTCACTGTCCAATTCTCTGATGCATAGCACGTAACTGCAAAGACTATAGCTTGGATCAGGTGCACCTTAGTATCCAGCCTGACGTTGTTGCTCTTCAGTACTCTTGAGAGGTCTCTCACAGCTGAAATAGATAGGGCTAAAAGGGTAGCTTTGGTAGCCCAGTGGCAAGAAGCTATGCTGCAGTTCCAAAGGCATTTGAGGCCACTAGCTGCTCCAGAGAAAGATGGACATTCTTCTCCTGTCTGATTAACTGCCTCTGAAAATCCACTGGAGGGTCAGCTCTGGTTGGTTCTAATTTTATGGTACACAACAACATCCATGCAGAAGTCCACAATTGGTGTTCTATCCTATGTAACATTGTCCATGAGAGAGTTGGTAAGAAAATATTTTTTTGAGAACCTTCCTAATTGTGCTAAAGGGGATGGCAAAACTAAAATTATACTTCTAGAAAGTTAAAATAACTATTCATTATAGAGCTGATAAATATGTGAAATTAACTTTGGCAGATTTGAAGAAAGAAGTAGACAGCCATCCATGCAGGAGGAAATGAAAGGAATAGAAATGCCATTTGATCTAGTATTCCCACTACTAACTATAAATTCCCTCAAAAGAAAAGCTATGGCACAATAGTTTAACATACACTCATGTTTATTGCAGCCTGTTAGGTTTTATTTTTTTTTTTAAATTGATACTACCAAATTATCCTCTTATGTTAATTGTTTATAGTAGCAAATTGTTGGAAACAACCCAAATGTTCTATTTGTGGATGAAAATAAAAGTGTATTCACACAGTGAATATACATCACTGAAAAAGATCACAAATTCATTAAATACTGTTAGTAATTGGCAGCATCAGGATTCATGGTGAAGAGATTGAGATTGTTCACAGCTTTAGTTTGCTTGGCTCCACAGTCAACACTCTTGGCACCAGTAGCCAGGAAATTAAAAGGCGTATGGCCATGGGAAAATCTGCTGTTAGGGACCTCTCCAAAGTACTGAAAAACAATGGTGTCTCTCTGGAGACTAAGGTGCATCTGATACAGGCCATGGTCTTTGCAATCACTTGTTATGCATCAGAGAGTTGGACAATGACCAAGGAGGATAGAAGGAGAATTGATGCCTTTGAGCTGTGGTGCTGGAGAAGAGTATTGAGAGTACCATGGACTGCTAGGAAAACAAACAGATTCATCCTGGAAAGGGTTAACCGGGTGGCTCCTTGGAGGCAAGGATTCTGAGGCTCTGTCTAACATACTTTGGACATGATGTAAGGAGAGACCAGTCCTTGGAGAAGGATGTCATGCTTGGGAGTGTGGAGGGACAGCACAGGAGGGGAAGGTCCTCTATGAGGTGGATTGACTGGGGTAATCGGGATGGGAGTGTCAGAGACAGTGCTCTTGGCACAGGACAGAGCAGAGTTTAGGGCTGTTGTACATAGGGTCGCTATGAGTCGCAAGCGACTAGACAGCACGTAACAACAACAATAGCAGCAGCAACAACAACAACAACAAAAGATGAATCTTGGAAAAAATTCTGCTGAATGACCAAAGGTCACCAAAGGACATTTATGATATATGACCACTATTATAAAAAGCAAGGAAAAGGTTTGCATACAAAATAAACTTTAGGTTAACATCAATGGGAAGAGAGGAGAAGGGAGTAAATAAGTAAATGAAAGTATTTATAAAAATAGAAGAGTCATAGGGAAGAAATAGGAAGAGTAGTTTACATTGCGAGTATTGTAATTAAAGCAGCTTACATATGAATGGTCATCTTGCTTTGTAAACTTCCACTCAAATAAAATTAAACAAATTTGCAATTCTGGAGACTCTATTGGGTAGTTCTTCTCTGTCCTTTAGGGTTGCCTTGAAAATCAGTGGCAGTGGGTTTTGGCAGAGTGCCTGGAGTCAAGCTGGCCTTTCATATATTACTTTTTCCTCCCCTCTCAGCTATCTAGGAAATTTTTACATACCCCAGCCTCACCAGAATCAAGTCCAAAATAATCCTAGAGACCTCAGACCAGTTACATGAGGGAGGAAGAAGGAAAACAAAGGAATGTACTAAGCTATCCAGTTAAAAAATGTGGACAACACTGAAAAAGTGAAGAAAAAAAATTTTATATATATATATTTGGAAGCAGGAGTGGCATCCACTTCCTAAATAACATACCTCTGGAAACTCTATGAAGTTTGATAAATGTCGATAGTTGTAGAGGGGCTTCAAAGACCTTTTGTTCATAGGGTTGCTATGAGTCATATAAGTGCTCTGGTGGTATAGTGGATAGGGACCTCTGTTGCCAACCCAAAAGCAGATCAGATCCACTGGCTGCTTCACAGGACAAAGATTTCTCTTGTGCAATTTACAGTCTCTGAAAACCCACTGGAGCCCTAGCTATGATCTGGCTTCGTCTTGACAGCAGTGAGTGTGAGTGGCAGATGCCTGGCTAGTTGAATAAGTCTGTATAAGCTTTGTATTTATTGTTATGTGCTGTTGAATCAGAACTAATAGCTGACCTTCCATCAGGTTTTCAGACACTATAAATTGTACAAGAAAAGATTGCCCGTCTTTCTCCCACACGACAGCTGGTGGTTTCAAACTACATGCCTTTTGCTCAGCAGTGCAACTTCTTTCCACTAAGTCACTAGAGTTCCCTTTTGACAAAACTGTAAAAAGATTAGTAATTCCCAGGAAATCAGCAAGCAGGGTGGGAGGAATAAAGAGATGGACCGACATCGGGGTGGGGGGGGGTGGGGAGACTGAGAAAGATGGGATAAATTATGTATACTGCATTGAAAAAGATGAGAGAGACAAGTGTTTACAAGGGATATATGATTAGGTATTATTGTTATGACAGGAGTTCAGAACAAAGGCAGCATATTGGAGTGGACTTGGGGGAAGGGATTGTATAACAATGAAAGAATTTTTCTTTTACTTACTAAAGAGAAGAGTGAACTGGGGTGGAGGGTTGGGCAGGGAGAAAAGTGCAACAATGAATGAATGGAAATACAGAGTCTCTGTAAATTTTCATTAAAATTTATAGTAATAATTAGAAAAAAAAAAGATGGCGCATACAGCGTTTTGGGGGCAGCTTAAACGATTCTGTGTGAGATTGTGATGGTGAGCACAGAACCTGCATTTGTCAGAACTTCTAGGACTGTACATTATAAAATCATGACCCTTAATGTAAACTATGGATTTGAGTCTCACTGTCATCCAAGTAGAAATGGCTGTTTATGAGGCTGTAAAATCTCACAGGAAATTGCCCATCTTTTTCCTGAGAAAAATTCTGGTGGATTTGAACTTCCAGAAAAATACAGCTTTTGAGCTAGCACAATTTTCTGTAGACTTAAGAACTATCCACCAGAGAGGACTCCCTAAACTATAGATTTTGGTTAATAATTATCTATCAGTATTGGTACATCAATTGGACAAGAAGTAAGGGAGGCTGTAGGAGGGAGATGATATGTGAAGACTCTGTATTATCCTGTAAAACTAAAACTGCACTTAAAAAAGGTCCATTAAAAAGGAATAGTAGGAAAAATGCATGTTTCTAGAATAAATTAAAAAACATGGGCTTCTTTGTCAAAGAGCCTGTCAGTTTTTTTAAAATTGATGCCACCAAATTATCCTCTTATGTTAATTGTGCCACTTTACCCTTCAGTACTAGACTTTAAGGGTTCCCATCTCTTCTCAACACATGATAGGTAACACAGACTGTAAATGTTATGCCTGTTTGATGAGTGAAAAATTAGATTTCATCTTGTTCTGTGTTTTCTTATTTACTGATGGGATTGAACATCTTTTGATGTGTATCAGCATTTGAATGTCTTCTTTTTACAGTTTTCTCAGGGTTGACTTTTCTTATTGATTTGTAGAGGTTCCTTATTTGATTGTTGGTTGCTTTTGTAGTTTTGTTTTTTTATCTTTTGTTTTCAAATTTTCTGGAATTATATGCAATAAATGGTAGAAATTCCCCCACTTTCTACCATGCCATGCTTCATTTGTTGGTATTTCCATTATTTCTCCACAAAAGCTGCTTTTGTAATAGTTTTAAGTCCTCCTGGAGAGAAGCTGAGCCAATCTCCCTGTCTCTGACACACCTACCTTCATTATCCTAGTTACTGTGTTAATCCATCTCATCTGGAGTCTTCTTTCTTGCACATCCTTCCAAGCACAATATCCTTCTCTAAAGACTGGTTCTTTATGGCAACATGCCCAAAGTATGTGAGACAGAGCTTCAAAATCCTTGCCTTCAAGGAGCAGCTTGGTTTCATCCTCTTCAGAACATACCTGTTTGTTCTCTTGGCAGTCCATGGTATGTTTGGTACTCTTCTCCAGCACCACAACTCAAAAGCATTGCTCTTTCTTCTGTCATCTTTGTTCATTGCCCAGCTCTCTGATGCATAGCAAATAATTATGAAGACTATGGCCTGGATAAGGTGCACCTTAGTGTCTAGACTGACATCGGTGCTTTTCAGCACTTTGGAAAGGTCTCTGACAGCAGATTTTCCTAATACAGTTTATCTTTTGATTTCTTGACTGCTGGTGCCAAAAGGGTTGATAAAAGTATTGAAACAAAATATGGAAAGAACTGGATAGACAACCAAAAGGGAAGAACACATTCAGCATTTCTTGAGTTGAAAGAACTGAAGTACAAATTTAAGCCTCGAGTTGCAATACTTAAGGTTTCTGTGGACAAAATCTTGAATGCCCCAGGGAGCATCAAAAGAAAATGGAAGGAATATATAGGATTACTGTGCCAAAAATAATTTGTTGGCACTGAACATTTAAGGAAGTAGCATATGATCAGAGACCAATAGTACTGAAGGTACTGGTCCAGCACTGCACTGAAGGCACTGGCAAACTATAAGACCCCAGGAAATGATGGAGTATCAGTTGAGGTGTTTCAGAAAACAGATGTAAACTTGAACATGCTTACCAAACTCTGTCAACAAATATGGAAGACATCTCCTTGGCTAAATGAAAGAGATCTATATTTGTTCCCATTCAACCCCCCCCAAGAAAAATGAAAGAAAGAAAAAACACTCAAATGATGCAACAGAATGTGAAACTATCGAATAATCTTAATATCACATTCAACTAAAATCTTGCTAAAGATTATTTAAATTTTTTAAATAAATTTTATTTTACTATTTTGTGTATGTGTACCATCAAATCGGATCTGGCTGGTACAGGAGGAGATAGCCCTTCCTTTTCCAATAGAGCATATGGTGGATTTGAACTGCATACCTCTGGGATTGCAGTGCATCTTCTTTCCACTAGGCCACCAGAGCTCCCTAAGATTATTAAAAAATAGCTGGCAACAGTACTTCATACATCAACAGTTAACTGCCAGAAATTCAAACTGCTTTAATAGAGTTTGTGGCACCAGGGATATTGTTGGCTGAAAGCAAAGAGTGCCAGAAAGATATTTACCTGTGTTTTATTTACTATGAAAAGGCATTTGATGTGTGGATTGTAACCAATTATGAATGACAAGATGAAGAATGGAAATCTCAGACCACTTAAGCATGTGAAACCTGTACATAGACTTAGAAGCTGTTGTCTGGATAGAACATGTTTTAAAATCAGGAAAGGCATGCAGTAAGGCTGTATCCTTTCTTCGTACCTATTCAATCTGTATGCAGAGCAAATAATTCCAGAAGCTGGACTACATGAAGAAGAATGTGGCATTAGGGTCTGAGGAAGACTCATCAACAACCTTAGCTATGCAGATGATAACCTTGCTTACAGAAAGTGAAGAAGACTTAAAGAAAGTGCACACACAGTGTCATCCAGTGCTCTTTAGAGAGCTCCTTAAGATTATTAAAAAATAGCTGGCACTTCTCATTTACTCTGGTGTATTTTCAGGAGGTACCAATTTTTGGAGAGAAACATCATACTGGGAAAGGTCAATGAAAGAGGGAAAGATGCAATGAAATGAACTGAAATAGTGACTACCACAATGGGCTTGAGCATTATGAAATCATGAGGATAATGCCAGATACAGCGGGGTATTTTTATAGTGTAGCTGTGAATTTTAGTTGACCCTGTGGCCATATGACAATGACAACAACTTCAGTGATCCAAAGTATGGGCAGCCTGGGTATAAAGAGATAGAGGCTTTGTTGTTGTTGTTAGGTGCCATCCAGTCGACTATGACTCATAGCAACCACATGAACAACAGATCTGAACATTGCCCTGTCCTGTGCCTTTCTCACCATCTCTGATATGCCCATTGTTACAGTCATTGAGTCAATCCCTCTTGTTGACTGTCCTCTTTCTCTGACCTTCCATCTTTCTCTGACCTTCACTTTTCCCAGCATGATGCTTTTTTTAGGGACTGTTCCCTCCTAATAACATGTCCAAAATATTTGAGCTCACCATGCTTGCCTCTAAGGAGCACCGTGGTTGCACTTCTTTCAAGATAGATTTGTTTGTCCTTTTAACAGTCCATAAGATATTCAGGACTCTCCTCCAACACCACAATTCAACATAATCAGTCCTTCTTCTGTCATCCTTATTCCTTGTCCAACTTTGAGATACATGTGAAGCAATTGAAAAAACTTTGCTTGGATCAGGTACACCTTAGTCTTCAAATGGATAAAATTGCTCTTTAGCACTGTAGAGAGGTCTTCAACAGCAGGTTTCCCCAATACAACACATCTTTTGATTTCTTTACTGCTTCTACCATGGGTATTAATTATGGATTCAAGTAAAATGACATTGTTGACAACTTCAGTCTTCTCTCAATCTCATGACATTGCCTCTTGGCCCAGTGTTGATTATTTTTGTTTTCTGGATGTTGTAGCCTTGTAGTCAAATACTAAGATATAATCAAAGGCTGTCATAGTCTTTGATCTTCTGCAGCAAGTATTTTAAGTCTTTTTCACTTTCTGCAAGCAATGTTATCTCATCTATACAACAAAGGTTGCTGATGAATTTTCCTTCAATCCTTATTGCACCTTCTTTGTTTAGTTTAGCTTCTTGATTATTTGCTCAGCATACAGATTGAATAGATATGGAGAAAGGATACAACCCTACTGTACACCTTTCCTGAGTTTAAACTGTGCAGTGTTGTTCTCTTCAGACAACATGTTGGTCTATGTACAGGGGTTGCACTGCCAACTTGACGGCACGTGATTCAAAGCTACAAGTTGCTCCACTGGAGAAGGATGGACAGTCTTCTCCTATATGATCGATACCAGCCTCTGAAAACCTGCTAGAGACTTCTGATTTGAAGACACATAACAAGAACAACATAGGTTTCACATGAACACACTTAGGTGTCTGGGATTCCCATTCTTTTCACTGTTAGTCATAATTTGTTATGACTTTGCATAGCAAGAACACATCTTTGGTATCCTCTGCTTTCAGCCAAGATCTATCTAATACCTGCGTATCTCTTCTTCCACGGCTTCTTCCAAATCCAGTTTGACTATCTGGCATTTCTCTCTGTACTATTCCAGCCATTTTTAAATAATCTTCAGCAAGATTTTAGTTGCATGTGAGATTGATGATATTGTTTGGTAATTTTCACATTCCACAGGATCACCTTTTTTGGGAACATAAACAATTATGGATCTCTTTCAATCAGTTGGCCAGGTAGCTGTCTTCTCTATTTCTTGGCATAGATTAGTGAGTACAGCCAGGCCTACATTTGTTTGTTTAAACATGTGATTCAGTATTTATGCCATCAATCCTTGGGCCTTCTTTTTTGCCACTGCTTTCTGTGCAGTTTGAAGGGAGATGTAAATAAAAATTACAGTGAGATATTCTCATATCATCTGGGCAACAATTGGAGTGTCCAAAACAACAGGAAACAACTGCTGGTGAGGGTGTGTGAGAGAATAGAACTCTTAAGCACTGTTGGTGGTAATGTAAAATGGTATAACCTCTTTAGAAATAAGTTTAGCACTTCCCTAGAAAGTGGTTAAAACAGAAACCATTTGGTCCAGCAATGCCACCACTAGATATGAATCCTTAAGAAATAAGAGCTGGGAATAAACTAACATATGCACTACCATGTTTATTTCAGCATTATTGAAATTTTCTAACAGTTAAACAACCCAAATGGCCACCATGGAGGTATGGGTAAAGAAACTGTGGTACATCCACACAACATGGCATTATGTATCACTAAAAAAACTCTCAAGAATTTGTGCAATACTATACAATACTAATGAATCTAGAAAAAAATTATGCCGTGCAACGTTTTAAAAAACCCCACAAAACCAAAACAAAACCCCAGCAATTCATTGTTGAGTCAGAACCAACTCATAGTAGACTCTCCAGCTAATTTGATAAAAAAGACTCTAAATCTCATGAAAGGGGTTTACCAGGTTTCTCCAGAGTGCCTTCTGGTGGATTTGCACCACCAGAAAGGTACCACCTTTGGGGAGCGGAGCAATGCCCTGTGGACCAGACTGTTATTATGTGCCGTCAAGTCACCTGCAACTCATAGCGACCCTAAGTACAACAGCCCTAAACCCTGCTCTATCCTGTGCCAATATTATTGTCTCTGACACACCTACCCCTGTAACCCCAGTCACTGAATCAATCCATTTCATTGAGGGTCTTCCTCTCTTGCACTGTCCCTACACCCTCCCAAAAGTGACATCCCTCCCCAAGGACTGGTCCCGCCTTACAATGTGGACTACACTACCAGTCACAAAAAAGACAATTATGATATCAGACCAGCTGCTCTGAGGAATTCCTCCCCCCTTTTATTAGGATTACCCTTTTTGCAATAGTTTTCTAGTAAGTGGTGAGAAGAGCAGCTGTCTTAGGCATTTTCCTGCCCTGAGTGTACTGTTTGTGCTGACCAGCAGCCAACCTGACAGGAGGTGAGCAGTCACTTGTTTTGCCGATATGACAGAAAATGAGACTTGCTTTTAATTCTCATATGATAATCATCACTCCAGTCTAGGTAGAGTATAACTGTCGAATTCTTCCATGCAGCAGGATGATAATTTCCCATGTTAAGTCAGGCCGTCCCTCTGCCTTAACAAGGTAGAAGTCCCAGTCCACCTGGTAGAGTGACATACAGCAGATATCAATAGATAGACCTTCTTTCAAGGACCTGTAATGTAATTTGTATCGTGTTTGGAGGGGCACTTAGGGTCTAGTATGCCATACTTGATTAAAGGCCCCAGTGAAAGCCAAATTGATCAACCCCAAATCAGTAGGCAACACCTGCATCAGGAAAGCTTTGTTTCTTACTGGATGTGTTCCCTAATGTGTGCATTTAGGATTGTGGGCATTGGTATGAGGACACAAGATAATTTTGTGTGTTGTTTCTTTTGTTGTTAAGTGCCATTGAGTCAAGTTTGACTCATAACAATCCTGTGAGCAACAGATGTGAACCCTCATCTATCCTGTGCCATCCTCATCATCACTGATATACTCAGTTCCATTGCTGTAGTCACTGTATCAATCCATCTCATTGGCAGTCTTCTCTTTTGATGATTCTCCACCTTTTCCACCATGATGTCCTTTTCCAAGTAATAGCCTCTCCTAACAGCATGGCCCCGACATGGTCAGAGTATGTGGGATGAAGCTTTAACATCCTTGCCTCCAAGGAGCATTCTGGCTGCACCGCCTCCAAGACATACATGTTTTGGTTTTTGGCAGTCCATACATACTCAGCACTCTTCAGCACCACCACAACTCAAAGGTATTACTCTCTCTTCGGTCATCCTTATTCATTTACAGCTTTTTTTTCTTTTTTTATTATTATTAAATTTTGTTAGTTTTAATGAACATTTACAGAGATTTTGGGTTTTCATTCATTCATTGTTGCACTGTTTTCTCCACCCTCCTCCCCAGTTCGTTCTTCTCCCCCCGCCCCCGAATGTCTGCTTTAATTGTCCAGTTGCCACAGTGCTTGTCAAAGCCAGTTCTGATTAATCTCCTTTGTCAGTCTGTCCCTATCACTCCTCCTTGAGAGAGACTTCACCCTGATTCATAAGGAAAAGGGGATGGCGTATTCTCTTAGCTACTTCCTGCTGAAAAGGGATGCTGTGGGTTTCAGGGTG
>NW_006399861.1:11212150-11228228 GCF_000299155.1 Elephantulus edwardii
TCTCTTAGGGCTAGGGATTTTGAGCATTTCTTCATGTGCTTGTTAGCCATCTGAATGTCGTCTTCGGTGAAGTGCCTGTTCATATCCTGTGCCCACATAGTAGATGATAAAAAAGGCCCTGGCTTGAATCAGGTGCACCTTAGTGTTTAAGCTGACATCATTGCTCTTCATTACTTTGGAGAGGTTCTTAACAGTAGACTTTCCAAGTGCAGTACATCTTTTGATTTCTTGACTGCTGATACTGATGGTGTTGATTATAGATCCAAGAACATTATATCATTGACAATTTAATTTTTTTCCCTTATCTATCATGATATTGCCCATTGGCCCAGTGGTGAGATCTTTGTTTTCTTGATAATTAGATTGCAACCCATATTGCAGGCTGTAGCCTTTGATTTTCTGCAGCAGGTATCTCAAGTCCTCCTCACTTTCAACAAGGAAGATTGTGTCTATAATTTTGCATAGCAGTTAACCAAATTATTATATTGCTGTGTCTGTCTTTTTGGTTATCTTCTAGTCAACTTAGGTGTGGTGGTGTCTGCTTTTCTTGTGAATCCAACACACAGTTTCCTCATGGAGACACTGTTCTAACTTGTGTTATAGCATCTGCTTCTTAGTGTTTTTCTGGTAGGCTAAGAGGTTTATGGACTGCCACATGAAAACTGCCACTGTTGAGGTCTGGAGGCAATCCTTATGGGACTGAGTTAGTTCACTCAGCATAATGCTGTCTAGATTCCCCCATGTTAAATAGTATTTTACAAAACCATTGTTCCTTAGTGCTGCATAGTACTCTATTGTGTGACTGTACCACACTTTTTCAATCTATTCATTGGGCATTTGGGCTGTTCCCCTGTTCTTGCTATTGTGAATAACACAGCTATGAATATAGGTGTATATATGCTTATAATATGCTTGAAATTGCGCTGTAATTTTCAAAATCAACTTGAAATATTTAAAACTTTGTCTGTAATTCTGACCTATCTCCCACCCCTCCTTGCCTATATTATGAACTTATTTTTATTGTGCCAGTTTATATTTTCATTGCTATAATCCACATATCATACACATGTCATCCTTTAAAAATTCGATTCAGTAGCTTTTTAGTATGGACAATCTCTTATTCAATTAACTGTCTCAGAAAACCCCCCCAGAGGGTCAGTTATGGATCGATTCTGACTCTATGGTTCACAACAACCTAAGCTCATCATAAGTCATCATCAACAACATAAATCATAGTTCTTCATTACAGATATTTTCAATACTTATTTTTTTTCATTGTTGAACATTTTCTTAACCCCCACTTCTCCCTCCCCAGCTGCCCCCACAGTACACCCCTTGTTACAGATTGTTGTCATCCATATAATGCCTAATCATATATTCCTTTGAGACATTCTTCCTCTCATCTGTCCCCAGCATTCCCATATCTGTCCTGTTTTGTAGCAGTAGTGTTATGCAGTGTTTATCCTTTTGTAACTGAGATAATTCACTCAGTATAATGTCCTCCAAGCTTCCCAATGTTGTGTAATATTTTATGAGTTCATTGTTTTTCAGTGCTGCCTAATAGTCCATTGTGTGAATGTACTATAGTTTTCCTATCCATTTGTTGATGGGCACTTGGGTTGCTTCCATCTCTTTGCTATTGTGAATAATACAGCAATAAACATGGGTGTGCATTCATCTGTTTGAGTCGTGGCTATGTTTTCTTTAGGGTATATTCCCAGTAGTGGAAATACTAGGCCAAAATATATTTCTGTTTACAATGTTTTAAGAAACTGTCAGACTGCCTTTTATAGTGGCTCTACCGTTTTATATTCCCACCAGCAGTGACTAAGGGTTCCAGTCTCTCCACAACCTCACCAGCATTTGTTGTTTGCTGCCCTGTTGAATTTTGCTATTGTTGTTGGGCTAATTACAGAATATTTTTAAAATAATATTATGTTGTGTTTTGGGTGAAACTGCATAGCAAATTGAGTTCCCATTTGATGATGTTTATGCACACTGTTAGTGACAGTTAAAGTTTTCAGTGTGCCACTTCTGGTTGCATTCCGGTTGTTCCATTCCCAGTGTTCTAGTTTTCCATGCCCCTTACCTTCTCATCTTTGTTTTAGAGTATGTCACGGTTGACCATTTGGTTTCATGTAGATTCCCTCCCCCTTCCTTAGTATAATGGAGCACTATCCTGACAGTTAGGGAGAGTTGTGGTGTCATCCTAGGGAGTTGTGCTGCCGTCCCAAGCACTGTGACTCTCTGATGGTTCAGGTCCACCAGTAACTTTTCAGGGAAAAGATAAACAGTCTCCTCTTGTGTGATTCACAGCCTCTGAAAACCTGGAAGGGCAGCTAGGAGTGGGCTCTGACTTGAGAACAAGAGTTTGAGTTTGTTTGGTATTCACAGATAATATCTTTTATTTTGAATAACAATTGTTGGGTTTTTTTTATTTTATAATTGTTTTCTTACAAAATTTGTATTCATTGTGTTTCATACAATCATTCTCATGCATTATGTTTTATAAAATCAATTACCATTGGACCTTGCCCATAATTACCCTGTATTTTCAGGTTTCTTTCCTATTTCCTTCACCCCCTCCATCTACCCACCAAATTGTGCAACCCTGTGGTTTCATCCCTCTCCATCCTTACCCCTCTGCTGCCACTCCTTCCCCACTGAGGTCCCCATACGTGTTTTACTAGTTATCCTTCTATTTTTACAATAATAGTCATTTGCCGTATTTGTCCTCAGGAGACTGAGTTAATTCACTCAGCATAATGCTCTCCAGTCTTTCCCAATTTATGTAGTAATTTTCGAAATTGTTGCTTCTGAATGCTGCATAGTATTCCATTGTATGAATGTACCATTTCTCAATCCATTTGGTTATAGTTGGACATTTGGGCTGTTACCATATTCTTGTATAATGCAGCTGTGGACATTGATGTACACATCTCTATTTGTGTCCCAGTTCTAATTTCTTTGGTGTATATTCCTAGTAGTGGAATAGCTGGGTCATATGGAGTTTCTGTGATCAACTTTTTGAGGAAATAGTAAACAACCACTTTGAATGACAATCTTTTATTTCATTAAAGGTCAGTGGTTTTAGTTCAGAGTTTAAAGATAATCCCAGTGTAATAGTTTCAACTATCCTGTAGTCTGAACTGGCCTAGGAAATATGAACCTTTAAGAATTTGAGTTCTGGTTTATGTTTGTGTGTAATTTTATAAAGGCCCACCCATTTGTGTCCTTGATCAGAATGGTGGGTACTTGTAACCAGATCCCATCTACTTGTTCTGGTCTCAGACAGATGTGTTTGTGGCTTACGTAGCTATTAACATTATAGACTGGTTTCTTTTCTGAGACTTGGATTTCTCTCTCTCTTGTTCCAGATAAATAAGACCAATATCTTAGATGACTATTCGTAAACATGTAAGACCCAAGAAATAGTTTGACTTAATAAGATGCAGAACATGAATTTGTGAAATATATTATGGAAATTGACTGACTTGTCTCATGAGATTAGGGTCCTAAACATTAAAAACCAGAAAACAAATTCTGCAAGTTATATTATTTGGCTGCTAACTGGAAGATCAGAAGTTTGAACTTAGCCACTCTGGGAAGAGGATGAGGCAGTGCTCCCATCACAATGGACAGCCAGCCACCCTGTGGGAAGGTGAGGTAGTGCTCCCACAGTGATGGACAGTCAGCTACCCTATTGGAAGACAGGCATTGTTCCCTTCATGATGGACAGCCAGCCACCCTGTGGGAGATGAGGCAGTGCTTCTATCACAGTGGACAGCCAGCCACCCTGTGGGAGATGAGGCAGTGCTCCTATCACAATGGACAGCCATGAAATCCTCTCACTGTGTCTTACAGGGTCACTGTGAGTCCGAATTAACCTGATTGGTTATGGCTAAGAAAGGTCTATATCTGAGAAGTGTTTATAACTACCTTCAAGGTATGTGCTCAGATCCACAATTGACCCTCTTGGCACCAACAGTCAGGAAATCCAAAAGTATATTGCATTAGGGAAATCTGCTGTCAGGGACCTCTCTAGAGTACTGAAGAGAAACAATGTCATTCTAGAGACTAAGGTCCATCTGATCCAGGCTATCGTCATCATCCTTTTTTTTTTTTAGATAAAGCCTTTTAATTTTCTATTCCACTTTGTTTACAGAAAGTGGGGAAATGACTCTCTTTAGCTAATTCTATCAGCTTCACTTTCCTTTGGACCATAGACAGCCCAGAGACCTCTACTGAAACTCTCCTGGAGTGGGAGCAAAGTAGTGATTTATGGGGGGCAAAATTATGTCCTCTGAAGTGTGATGTGTGGAAGGACACTGGGATGAAGTTTAAACAGTAATGCCCACTCATCTCTCCCTTACCGCTGTTCCTCACCTTTGCCCTGTTTCTGTAATGCGCCTCTCTCAGAATAAAAGCTGTTTTCTGATAAGTGATGATGTATCTTATTTCCCCAAATTCCTGCCCATTCTTCTTGCACACATGGAATTTCTAATCTGTGTCCTTTGGTGTGTGAGAAATCAAGTACTGGCCACATTCATGGCAAAATGGCTTCTCATCTCAGCGTGTCTTCTGATGAGGTCTGATTTGAGGGAAATGCTCAACCACACTCAGTGCAGACACAAGGCTTCTCTTGTGTGCACCCCCTGAGGTCTGATGAGGCTTTGCTTATAACTAAAGCCTCATTCACACTCCATGTACATGTATGATTTCTCCCCTGAATGAATAGGAGGCCTGCTTCCTGGATAAAGCCTCATCTGCACTGCAGGCACGCATAAGGCTTCTCACCAGAGTGTGTCACCTCTTGTCTGATGAGATTGGACTTGCGGCTGAAGCCTCACCCACATTCCTTTTATACATGTGTCTTCTCTGATTGTATCCTCTTTTGCATGAGGAGGATTGAATTCTGGGTAAAGCCTTGTCCACATTCACTATAAATATAAGGTTTCTCCCCTGAGTGTGCCAGCTTGTGTATAAAGAGCCATGACTTACAGTTAAAGCCCTGATCACATTCACTGCAAACATAAGATTTCCTATCTAAGTGTAACTTCTGAGACCTGACCTTCGCCCAAAGCCTCGCCTGTGCTCCAGGTACACATAGGCTTTTCCCCTGAGTGTATCCTCTGGTGAATGTTGTTGAAGTGCATCGAGTTGCAGGTGACTCACAGAGACCTTATGAAAGAGAGTCCTCAAGTCTTGGGTGTCTGTCATCCTCTCTCCAGGTTCATAGGGTTTCTGGAGGTAAGCTGTTACAGAAGTGGATGCCACTCCTCCTTCCAAGCTTTTTTAAATCGGGGAGCTCCACCCCACTCTCTGTCCGCATTGGGTGAATAAGGAGAAGCAATTTCTGGTAAAAGCCTTGGGCACACTTCCTGCAGACATATGGTTTCTTGCCTGGTGTCTGATGAGATGTTACGTGTGGTGAAAGCCTTGCCCACATTCATACAAGCATGGGGCTTCTTCCAGGCTATAACTTGGTTCATCCTCTCCATAGCTGACAGTCCCAAATCCTGAGTTTTCTAACTCTTTCAATTGTTTGCCTCTTTCCACGGAAGTTACCCTCTGGGCTGAGCTGTGGTTTGTCCCTATCACTGTGCTGCCTTCTTGGAAGTCTGAGAAAGTCTGAAGCATGTGCTGGCTGAGGAATTGCTGGCACAGGAGAAAGCCAGAAGGCAGGAAGAACAGGGTTAGATTTCTGGCCTTGGTCCTGCTGAAGAGAGAACATTTTCCATTAGTGTAGCCAGAGTGGGGTAGCTTGGGTTGCTCTGCCTTCTCTTATCTCACTGTGGAAGTCCCCAGGAGACACAAGCACCTAAGTACTAGGCTGAGAGCTGAATGCCTGGCAGGACTAAGGCAGGCTTGGTGTTCCGCTCTGGAAAAGTCACAGGAAAATCCTGTGGGGCGGTGCTGCTCTGCACATACGAGGATACCATGAGTCAGAACTGTTTGTTCCCTTAGCAGTCCATGGTATATTCAACACTCTTCTCCAGCACCACAGCTCAAAGGCATCAGTTCTCCTTTTGTCATCCTTAATCACTGTCCACCTTTCTGATGCATAGCAAGTAATTGCAAAGACTAGGTCTGGAGCTATCATCTTCTTGATTGCTTACATCAGAGAGCTTAACAATGACTAATGATTACAGAAGAAGAGTCAATGTCTTTGAGTTGTGGTGCTGGAGGAGAATATTGAACATACTACGGACTGCAAATAGAACAAACAGGTCTTACCTGGAGAAAGTGAAACCAGATTGCTCCCTGGAGGCAAGGCGTTTGACCCTCTATCTCACATACTTTGCCCATGTTGCCAAGAGGGATCTGTTCTTGGAGAAGGGTGAAGAGGAGTATACAAAGGAGAGAAAGATCCTGGATGAGTTGGATTGATTCAGTGACTATGGCAATGAAGATGGAAGCAGCCCAACTGCCCATTAACAAACAAATGGATAGAAACTGCATTCACACAATGCTATCTTTTTAATACACTTTAAAAATGTGAATGATTTATAAATCATATCAGCTTTTCATGCAATCATTCATAGATATTTTTATTATAATTGGTTAAAATAATTACAAAGTTTAATCTATCCCATTCTATGCCTTTCCCTTTACCCAACTTATCCATTTTCCCCCCAATGCCTCCTTTCTCATACAGTTAACTCTCCAAAATTGATTCAGTGTCTAAACCTCCTTAGCTTTTTATAATACTGGTTTTATACCAGGATTGTCTTTTTCATTGATAAATTCTATCTTAAAGAAGAAGAATGTCCTGTTGGAGGTTTGCTCAGCTTCCTAATGCAAACTCAATGTTTGGGAAACTTTCTTCAGTGATTTCCTCTGTGCTCCTTTTGATTACTTCCTTGTCTGGGATTCTAGTCACCTCTCAATCATTCCTCTTGATGTTGCCCCACATACTTCTTATGCTTTCTTCATATTGTTTCTTTTTCCTGATTATTCTTCTAACTGATTAATATTGGAAGGTTTGTCCTGTCTTTCACTACTAATTCTGCATTCTATTTATTCAATGCTGGTCTTTTTTTTTTAATTAAATGCTGATCTTTAGTCCTTTCAATGCTTTGGCTAATTCAGTAGTTTTTGCCTCAATATTCTGAATTTCATTTTGGTGCCTTTCTTCCTCTGATTTTCTTGTTCTGTATTTTGGTTACCTTTTTTTGGTTGTTGTTCCATCTTGATTTGGTTTTTTGGCTGCTTTGGGTATAGCCTCCTAGACATTGTCGTGGTGTTGTCTTTGTGGGTGGAGATGAGATGTGTGGCTTGGGAGGTATTTGGAAGGGCTGGGACATCCAACCCTTGACAAGGTTTCCCCTGGCCTCAGAGGAGTCTGGCTGGTAGGGATGGTGTCTTTGCCGAAGCACAGTCTAGGTGAGTGTTGGCAGGTACCCAATCAGATATGGCTAGCATGAAGTGACTGTCACTGCTGACCTGAAATTCCTAAGCTCCGTGCCCTCAGCAAAGAGTGTGCTGCTTGGGTTTCAGGCACTTGTTGATCTGAGAATTGAGTGCAGACGAGGCACCAGCCCAATGTATCTACATCGTAAGTATGGAACCATTTAAGCTCCTGGTACCAAATACAAACCAGTGCTCAGTTCTAAGGAATTTCAGTCCAACGGCTGCAATGCCACCAGTCACCCAGGCTTGGTACTGGGGGAAAGACACCACTTCAATCTCTGGAAGGGCACAGGGAACAAGAGGGAATATATCTTTCCCAACAGCCAGTGAGCACCTCTGTAGACCCACGTTCTTTCAGCAAACAGTTATTTAAATGGCTGTGCCGCATTGTTTGTTGTTCGGTGCTCCATCTGTCTTCTGTTTCTATGCTTGTCTTCACTTACTCCTTTTCATTCTCCACTTTCAGAGTTAGTGAGACTGGCTCGGGACAGGGAAGGATTCAGAGCTGCTGTGCAAGGGGTTGCTATAAGTTGCAGGCAACTCTACAGCACATAAAAACAAAACCATATTGGTTGGGTTTTTCTTTTAATCACTAATTTTAATGAACATTTATAGAGACTTTGGATTTCCATTCATTCCTTGTTGCTTTTTTTCTCCCTGCCCACCCCTCCCTGCCAGTTTGCTCTTCTTTTTAAAAAGTAAATGAAAAATTCTTTCATTGTTATATAGTACTCCCCCTGCCCCAGTCTACTCCACTATGGAGCCTTCATTCTGGACTCTTGTCATGATAATAATATTTAATCATATATTCCTTTTAAACTGTTCTCTCCCTGATCTGTTTCAAAGATGCATTATTTATTTGCTCTTTCTCAGTCTCTCCCCAATGCCGATGTTAGTCCCTGTTTTACAACAGTGGCACTATGCAATATTTGTCCTTTTTTGACTGAGATATCTCACTCATAATGTCCTCCAGGGTCATCTATTTTGTATAATATTTCGTGAGTTCTTTGTTTTTCAATGCAGCATAGTATTCCATTGTGTGAATATAACACAGCTTCTCTATCCATTCGTTTTTTGATGGGTACTTAGGTTGTTTCCAACTCTTTGCTATTGTGAACAAAGCTGCAATAAACATGGGTGTGCATTTATCTCCTTGGGTGGCAGTTAAGATTTCTTTAGGGTATATTCCCAGTAGTGGAATTGCTGGGTCAAATGGTATTTCTATTTCCAACTTTTTGAGAAAGCGCCATACTGCTTTCCCCATTGGTTGTACCATTTTACACTCCCACCAACAGTGAATAAGATTTCCAGTTTCTCCGCAACCTCACCAGCATTTGCTGGGGTGAGATGCTATCTCATAGTAGTTTTTATTTGCATTTCTCTTAGAGCTAGGGATTTTGAACATTTCTTCATATGTTTGTTAGCCTTCTGAATGTCTTCTCCCCCCCTCCCCCCATGCAGTTTGTCTTTTGATTTCCTGAGAGCTGGTGTTAAAAGTTTTGATTGTGGATCTGAGCAAGCTGTACCTACGTATACCTCATCATAGTTTGCATGTGAATGTCTTCTTTGGTGAAGTGTCTGTTCATATCTTGTGTCAATTTTTCAGTTGGGTTATTTACCTTTATCTTGTTGTGGTGTATATTGTTTTTAGTTAAGCCTCATGTTTAGAGTCAACAAGACCTCAGGGAGGGCCTTTGTACTTAAAAGTAGGTTGTTTATATATTTTGGAGGAATATTCTTCTAAGTGGTACAACCCTCTTCTGCCAATATGCTGTACTGAGGTAACCTGGGATTGCGGTGATGCTGAACCTTGTGCCATTGGATTGTCAAATGTCATAATAGTTACCCATGGTGGACAGTGTTTAGTGGAGCTCCCAGCTTAAGACAGGTTTGGAAGCAGGAGTGGCATCCACTTCTTATACAGCTTGCCTCTGGAAACTCTAAACTTTGATAAATGATGGTAATTATAGAAAGGCTTCAGGCCTATTGTTCACAGGGTTGCTATGAGTCATGTTCAACGCAGTGGCAATCTATATTTGTTTTCTAGTATCTTTGTTCAAAGAAGGTCTGAACTGACATCTCTTTACCTCATCATTATACTCAGAAGTACACATTATGTATGTCATAGTCTTTATCACAGACATCCTTTTCTCTTGTGTGCTTCTTGATCTGCCTTCTCTATTACTGTCTGATGGAAATTTTTCTAGACTTTTGTAAAAGTGCTAAATATCCTAGGGGTTGGCAAAAGAACAAAAATCTTTAGTTGTCACATACTTTGGGTATGTTGTCAAGAAGGGCCAGTCCTTGGAAATGGATATCATGCTTGAAAAGCTGGAGGGTCAGCAAGAGAGAAGACCCTCAACAAAATGTACCGACACAGTGACTATAACTGCGGTCTTCAGCATATCAGAGATGGTGAGGTTGGTTCAGGATAGAGCAGTGTTCATAGGGTCATTATAAGTTGTACTCAGCTCCATAGCACCTAACAACAACAACAACCACAACCTATAGATCTTATGACCATCAAATTGATTTCTGCTCATAGTGACTCACAGGAGAGAGTCATGCTCAAAAGGAGAGAAATGCCCCAAACCGCTTCTGAGGCTAGAAATCTTTAAGGAGGCCGAACACCCATCTTTGTCCCATGGAACAGCTGATTGGTTCAAACCCTATGTGCCATCAAGACTCCTAATATAGAGTGAGTAATAGAAGCAGAATTGTTTGTAGCAGCCATCACATTGGTCCCTAACTCAGGATGGCCTCATATACAGTAGAATAAAATGCTATGTAGTCCTGTACCATCTCTGTAGGGAATTAACTAATTGATTTTTCGAGATATATTTTCAAGCCTTTTTCCCAAGTCTGTCTTAGTGTGGACGCTCTACTGAAATCTGTTCCACATCATAGCAACACACAGACTTCCAGTAGTAGATGGGTAGTGACTGTGCAGAAGGTACACTTGCTAATAATGAAACCAGGGCTCTGTGTGGAAGGTGTGCATCGGACCCCTGAAACACCACTGCCCTTTCATACTGTGTGTCCTTTTCTGCAGCTTGATTCCTCTCCCCAATTAAAGAATTAGTAATAGCATTTAGTGTCCACAAAAGAGTTTCAGAATATGTTGTCATGGTTATAGAGTCCCACGGCATAATGTATCAGGCTGCTTGCCAACAGTTTGTATTCCAAATCCGGCAACCACTCTGTGGGAGAAAGAGGAACAATCTCCTTCCTTAAAGATTTACAGCTTCAGCACTACAGTGGAGTCAAAGCCAACTCAATAGCAGAGGGGTTTGTGGTGGTGTGTGTGTGTGTGTGTGTGTGTGTTTAAAGAGTAAGATTATATCATAATTCCCTATTATATTAGACTAGTATTTTTTTTTCTAGTATAACTGCACAAAGCTAGATTAGTATTTTAAAAGGCATAGAAATTTTCTTTACTCTGTATGAAACCTCTCATCAACATCTCTGTAGCTTAATTATTTCCTTAGTGAAAACCAAGCCAGGTGCTGATTGTGGAACAGACCACCAACTACTCATATGCAAGTTCAAGCTGAAGTTGAGGAAAATGAAATCAAATCCATGGGAACCAAAATTGGACCTTAAGTCTGTCCCACTCAAATTTCAAAACCATCACAGGAACAGGTTTGAGGCCTTGAGCACCAATGAATGAGCCTAGACCAAATGAGCTCTGGAAGGATTTCAAGAAAATCATCCTTGAAGAATGCAAAAGATCATTATAAGGCTGAAGAAGAAGAAAAGACCATGATGGATGTCAGATGAGACTCTGAATATTGCATTAGAGTGCTGCAAAGCCAAAGCTGAAGGAAGAAACCAAAGAGCTGAGCAGAAAATTTTAAAAGGCAACTTGGGACGACAAAGCAAGATACTATAATGAAATGTTCAGAGAGCTGGAGTCAGAAGGGCCAAACTCACTCAGCATTTATTAAGCTGAAGGAGTTGAAAAACAAATTCAAGCCACAAGTGGCAATACTTAAGGATACTTTGGGTAGACTGTTAAATGATCCAAGAAGCATTAAAAGAAGATGGAAGGAGTACAGAGTCACTGTATCAGAAGGAATTGGCTGACACAGAAGAATTTCATGAGATAACATATGAGCAAGATCCTGTGGTGATGAAGGAGGAAGTTCAAGTTGCTCTGAAAGAATTGGCAAAAAAACAAGGCTCCAGGAGTTGATGGCATACCAATTGTAATATTTCAACAAACAGATGCTGCCCTGGATGTACTCAATAAGTTGTGCCAAGAAATCTGCAGGACAGCCATCTGGCCAACTGACTGAAAAAAATCAATATCTGTTCCCATTCTAAAGAAAGAGAGTGTGGAAATTATCGAACAATATTATTAATATCACTTGAAAGCAAGATTCTGCTGAAAATTATCCAAAAACTATTGGAGCAGTATGTCAACAGCTGCCAGATGTGCAGGCTGGATTTAGAAGGGGTTGTGGTACTAGGGATATTATAGCTGTTAGATGGATCTTGGCAGAAAGCAGAGAATACCAGAAGAATGTCTGTCTTTGCTTCATTGATATGCAAAGGTTTTTGGCTGTGTGGATCATAACAAGCTATGGCTGACTCTGAGTAGAATGGGAATCCCAGAACATTTGATTGTGCTTATGCGAAACCTATACTTGGACCAAGAGGCAGTCATCAGAACAGAGCAAGGAGACACTACTGCATGGTTCAAATCAAGAAGGGGGTCCACCAGGGATGTATTCTGTCTCCATACCTTTTCGATCTGTATGCAGAACAGATCATCCGAGATGCTGGGCCGTACAAGGAGGAATGTGGCATCCGGATTGGTGGAAGAGTCATCAACAGTCTGTGTTATGCAGATGACACAACACTGGTCGCTGAAAATGAGGAGGACCTGAAGCACTTACTGCAGAAGGTCAAGGACTGCAGCCTTCAATACGGATTGAAGCTCAACATCAAGAAAACAAAGATTGTCACCTCTGGGCCAACTGGCAGCATCAGTATGGATGGTGAAGAGATTGAGATAGTTAAAAGTTTTAGTTTTGCTTGGCTCCACAGTCGACACTCTTGGTATCAGCAGACAGGAAATCAAGAGATGAATTGCACTGGGAAAGTCTGCTGTCAGGAACCTCTTGAGTACTGAAGATGTCAGGCTGGAGACTAAGGTGTGCCTGATATGGGCTGTAGTCTTCACAATAACGTGCTATTCATCGGAGATTTGGATAGTGACTAGGGATGACAGAAAGAGAATTGATGCCTTTGAGCTGTGGTGCTGGAGAAGAGTGTTGACTATACCATGGACTGCTAGGAGAACAAACAGGTTTGTCCTGGAGAGGATGAAGCTGGGCTGCTCCTTGGAGTCAAGGATTCTGAAGCTTCTTTGTCTGACATACTTTGGCCATGCTGCAAGGAGGGACTGGTTCTTGGAGAGGGATATCATGTTTGAGAGAGTGGAGGGACAGTGCAGGAGAGTAAGACCTTCGATGAGATGGATCAGTTCTGTGATTGGAGCGGTGGGAATGAGTGTGTCGGAGATAGTGAGTTTGGCACAAGATAGAGCAGGGTTCAGGGCTTTTGTATGTAGGGTCCCTGTAAGTCGCAAGCAACTCAACAACACAAAACAACAACAACCACCACAACAACAGGATAGTTATAGAATTGCTGCTCAAAGGGTATGCACATTTTTATGCCTTTCTGAATTACTTGCTTATCCTCTGGCCTGTTGACAACAGTGCTGGTTTTTCTATATCAGTGTTCCTCAGCTGTCACTGGATACCAGATTCACTGTGTTGTTGTTATGTGCCATCGAGTCTACTCTGACTCATAGTGACCCAGTGTACAACAGCTCTGAACCCTGCTTTATCCTGAGCTATTTTCTTCGACTCTGACATACCTACAGCCATTGCCCCAGTCACTGAGTCAGTCCATTTAATCCAGGGTCTTCCTCTATTGCGCTGTCCTTCCATCCTCCCAAGCATGATATCCCTCTCCAAGGACTGGTATCTCCTTGCAACATGCCCAGAGTATGTCAGATGAAGCTTCTAAATCTTTGCTTCCAAGGAGCAGCCTGGTTTTACCTTCTCCTGGACAGACCTGTTTGTTCTCTTAGCAGTACATAGTATATTCAGTACTCTTCTCAAGCACCACTACTCAAAGGCATCAATTCTTCCTCTATCATTCTTAGTCATTTTCCAGTTCTCTGGGAAGCTTAGCAAGTAATTGCAAGGCTGGATATGTGCATTTTAGTTTCTAGACTGACATTATTATAGTCCTGTTAAAATGGAGATGACCAGACCTGCTTCCCAGAAACTCAGGTTTTTGTGGATCTAGGATGGAACCTGAAGCCTGTAATTTTTAAAAAATATTACAAGGGGCCATATGCAGCCAATTATACAGGTGAAAGTGGCATTTCATTATTTTAATTGCAGTTTTCTTCTGAAATTATTTCAGACATCCTGACTTGGGAGAAGTGACCCCGGAAATAAAACCATCAGAAAGAGGAACAGCCCTGGCCATTGCAGGTAAAACTGGAATTAGTGCCTATCCTGAAGCCGAATTCCTTATGTCACATTGGCATTCTGGGTATTAGTGCCACTCTGGCCTGGGGTCTTGGATGTAAAAAATAAATCAGCTTGAAACTTTTGTTTTTCCTTACGATTTTCTAAATTTTACGATGCTCAATATAACGATCATTTTAAAACATCATGATAAAAGCAGAGCAGCACTGTGTGAAGAAGAGTGCATGTCTGGTGTGGGACAGTAGTGCCTGGCATCCATTGGCTTCCCAAGTAGGACAGAACAAATGTGGTGTTAGGTAAGATGCCCCAGCACCTACTCTTGCCGGCCATTTCCTCTCAGGCTCTGACTCTTCTTCTTCCGGGCCACTAATTTGTTGCAGTGGCCACACAGAATTTACAGACAATATTGACAATATTTAGGCTTATTTAGAGGAATTGTAATCTGTTACAATTCAAACTGGAAACAGGGTACCTTGTCAGGCATACTTGTTCCCCCTCTGGCCTTCAGCCTTGTGGTTTTGGAACAGTGTTAGAGAATTCTTTTAGTCCTGCCAGTTACAGCATCTGCTTCTTCCTGCATTAAGCCTGCACATTTCACAAAAACAGTGACTCATCAATTATCATTGAATCCCCCTAAAAATGTCACGAAATAGCTTAGCAACAACTGCTGATCTCCTACTGCAAATTACTTGTATTTGGTGTTTCAACCTAGGGTACTCACATGAATAGACTGCAATACTTGGCAACATTGAAACACATCATTCAGTTGAGGCCGCAGACTGAGATTCCTTGTAGCAAAACTCCAAGATATGCACAAACACCTAGATTTAACAGAAATCATGATTCTGAAAACTCATACCAAACTCTACAAACCGAAACAAAGAGAACCAAAATTCTCTTTAACACAAACATTACATATAACATTTAAAAAAATTATCAAACATTAATCATTAGTATCATGTACAAGTAAAATCTCACAGGAGATTATGAAGAAACAGCTGGAGTAGTACACTGCCAGGAAACTGCCAGGAATTCCAGATATATTCAGAAGAGGCTATGGAACGCGGGGTAGTATTGCTAATGCCACATGAATCTTAGCTGAGATTAGAGAATACTGTAAAGAGGTTTGCTCATGTCTTATTGACTGTGCAAAGGCATTTGACTGTGCAGATTGCAATAAACTATGGCTAGCATTGGAAAAGAGTGAGAGTTCTAGAACACTTAATTGTGCTCATGTAAAACTTGTACCTAGATCAAGAAGCAATATTTTTGTTTTGTTTTATTTTGGTTTTTTAATTAATTTTAATAAGCATTTACAGAGATTTTGGATTTTCGTTCATTCATTGCCGCACTTTTCTCCCTGCCCACCCCTCCTCACCAGTTCACTCCCCTCTCTGAAAAGAAAAAAGAAAAAGAAAAAAAAATTCCTTCATTGGTATACAATTCCCCCATCCCTTCCCCCCCACTCCCCACCCCAAGTACACTTCTCTATGCAACTTTAATTCTGGATTCCTGTGCTAACCATAATATTCAACCATATATTGCCTCTAATCTGTTCTTTCCCTCATCTGTTTCAATACAGTATACAGAATTTATCCAGTTTTTTCTCAGTCTTACCCCAACCCTGATGTCAGTCCCATTCTGCAACAGTGGCACCGTGCAGAATTTGTCCCTTTGTGACCGAGATATTTCACTCAGCATAATGTTCTCCAGAGTCACCCATTTTGAATAATATTGCATGAGTTCCTTGTTTTTCAATGCGGCGTAGTATTCCATTGTGTGAATATACCACAGCTTCTCTACCCGTCCGTTTGTTGATGGGCCCTTAGGTTGCTTCCAGCTCTTTGCTATTGTGAACAGAGCTGCGATAAACATGGGTGTGCATATATCTGCTTGGATGGCAGTTATGGTCTCTCTGGGGTATATTCCCAGTAATGAATGGGATTGCTGGGTCAAACGGTATCTCTATTTGCAATTTCTTGAGAAAGTGCCACACTGCCTTCCCCAATGGTTGCACCATTTTACTTTCCCACCAATGGTGAATAAGAGTTCCAGTTTCTCCACAACCTCGCCAGCATTTGTTGCTTGCTGTTCTGTTAAATTTTGCTAGTCTTACTGGGGTGAGATGATATCTCATAGTTGTTTTGATTTGC
>NW_006399861.1:11228328-11229133 GCF_000299155.1 Elephantulus edwardii
TTCCTGACACAGGCCCTAAACTGGCAGCAATAGCTGCCCCAATAATTTTGGCCATTCTCTGGTCTTTTCTCTTCCCTCTAGATCCCAGTTGTTAAAAGAGGAAAAAAATTTAAGCAAATGTATAACAAATAATTTTGAACGTTATAATCTTTTAAGCTTAAGGCTAGAAATATTAACAATGTCGTCATTTCCAATCCACAGATACATGTTCCAATGTAGTACCTATTTTCCATAAATAGTTTTGGTAAGAGGAATGTTGTAAATGTGGCTACACTGCCATTATTCCTCCTCCATGCCACGATATAGTGTTATTAGCTTGAGCACTTATAAACCCATTGCCATCCTTACTCTAACTTAATTCTTTTTTTTTAATTTAAATTTGTTACTCATTTCAGTGAAAATTTACAGAGGCTTTGGATTTCCATTCATTCATTGTTGTAGATTTGTCCCCTCCCAAGGCTCCCCCCCCCACCCCAGAACACTACCCTCTTGGAAAAGTAAAAGAATAGATTCTTTCATTGTTTTACAAACCCTCTCCCAGGTCCACTCCACCATCTAGACTCCTGTCATGACAGAAATACCTAATCACATATCTCTTTTAAACAGTTTTCTCCCTCCTGTTTCTGTGCAGTATACATTATTGAACCCATCTTACTCAGTCTCTCCCCAACCCCAAGATCATTCCCGTTCTACAACAATGGCACCATGCAATATTCGTTGTTCTGTGACTGGGATATTTCACTCAGCATAATGTTCTCCAGAGTCAACCATTTTGAATAATATTGCATGAGTTCCTTGTTTTTCA
>NW_006399861.1:11237805-11242144 GCF_000299155.1 Elephantulus edwardii
GCATGTTATTTTTCTTGATGGTGTCCCACATTATTCTTAGTTTTTCTTCTTTTTCCTTCTTTTTTGAGTCTGCTTTTTGCTCTAGCAGATCAGTGGTGACATTTTGCCTTCAGTTTCAGTGATTCTGTGTTCTATCTCATCAACTCTGCTCATATGTCCCTCCATCATGTTGACGGCCTCTGAAACATTGGATCTTATATTTTGAATGGTGGATTCTTGTTTTTCCAGTACCTCTAATGTCTCATTTGTTTTCTCTGCAATGTTTTGCAGTGTTTTTCTGAACTCCTCCTGGTCTTTGTTTGTAGCATCCTGTCAAGTTTGTCCTTCATCCATTGGATATATTCAGTCACTCCTCTATTAAATGCAGTGTCAGAAAATTCCGTGAGACTTTCTGGCTTCAGGGTATCCACTGCTATTGTGTCGCCCTTTGTGAGTGACATCTTGCTTTGCTCTTGTGTATTGTGTGGGATAGTTTGCTTTTTTCGAGACATTGGTATGTGTTCTTGATCTGAATACAATGCTCTTGAGATCAGATGGGCAGCTACCGAACTTGTGCTTTTCTCTGACTTTCTGACTTCAGAAAAATGTCAGTTCAGCGCCTGCTAGGGCAATCTTTTGTTGCTAAAACAGGTCAAGGTGCTCCCTTTTAAAGGCAAGTTGATTGCCCAGACGTCTAGGCACTGGTGTGGAGCCAAATGGGGTGAGGCAGGCAAAGGTTTGGGTGATCACAAGGGCAGGTCAATCACTTGGAGGACCTTGCTCAAACCTCTGCTGTCTCAGTATGCTCACGACTGGGGTCCTTACTCAAATTCCTGCTGTCCGTTTCCTACCTAGTGGTTTTCTCAGTGTTCCCTGCCTGGTGGCACTTACGCAGGTGCCCTCACACAACAGCCCCTCCTCCAGCAGGGTCCTGGATCCAATAGGATTCGAAAAGTCAAGGTCAAATTCCCACCAACCCACTAGCCTCTGGCTGGTCTGCAGAGTTCACAGAAGCCAGCTGGCTGGCTGGTTTTGGGCAGTTGGTGTATCCCAAGAGAGCTCGGCCAAATTCCCCACTAGTGGGCACGCCCTTAGGTGCTCTGCGAGGTAATCTGCAATGCCCCAGTAAACACAGCCAAGATTCTACTGGCCTTTCTCCTGCCAGGTTAGTTCCACAACAGCTTGGCTGATAGCTCCAGGTTATGGCTGGATCCGCGGTGGTGCCCTGAGGTCACAGGGCTGTGGTGGGGGCTGAGGTGCGTGGTTGTGGAGGTGCAAGGGGGACGGGGGAAGGGGAGGAAAGCAAGGGACTAGGGGGTTGAGGAACACAGGGATTGGACACTATCATCAAGAGGTGGGGGTGGGGCTTGGGTGCTGCTGGGGGTTTATGCAGCAGCACCCTGTGTGATGGGGGTCACACAGGTGTGGGCTGCAGGGGGGTTACACAATGGCGGGTAGTCTTCGCTCCTCTGGGGTCTCATGGTCTTCGCTCCTCTGGAGTTCCGCAATGGGTGTACATATAACATTTAATATTATACAGACATTAAACAAATTTTCCAGGGCAGGAAAGGGAGTGGAAGAAAAATCTAGTGTATTCAGGTTAAAGTTCCAGATTAGTGTACTGGTAGGAGAAAAAGAAATCCACCAAGGACATGAAAAGTTCAGGTGGGAGGTTCTGGAGTAGGCTGGAACTCTCATTTCCCAAAGTCAAATAAAAACACTAATAGAGAGGCAATCTTAGGAGATTTCAGTTTGCTCTGTAATTCCAAACTTGGTACCATCCTGTCAATTCCATCTTATAACAAGCCTGCATGGGGTTTTTGTGGCTGCATAACACAGAGAGAGGAAGCTGTCTATCTTTCTCCTGAGAAGCCGCTAGTGTATTTGAGCCACCAGAGATGAGGTCTTTTCATTAGTAGTACAACATACTACACACTGTTCTACCAGAGCACCCTAATTTCTGCATAGATTAAAACAAAATTTTTCTCCAAAAACGGCTACTTCCTCCCGACCCTCCCGTGTGTGTCTATATATTGGATTGTTCCCAGACATAGCATATCTCAGTTTCACAGGAGCTTGGCATTTGCTCAGGGTTTACCCCTGGACTCTGTAAAATCCTGATGGCAAAGCACCATAGGGCATGGACATAAAATGTGAATAGAGGTTGCAGAGTCTTTGTCTTAATTCTGGTAAAACTGAACTAGCTGTGTCCTCTGAACCAGCATATCCTGACAGAAGACTTTTTAGCTTCTTTCCTATTTGGTGGCCACCCTGTTGGGTTTTATTGATTGTCCAGCACTCTTAGTTTTTGCTACTTCTGGAGACTAAGGTTACACAAGCTCAAAACCTTTGTAGGACAGTAATCCAGAAGGAATCTTGTGCTGCTACCACCAGTATGGACAAATACTATTAAGAGACAAAATTACTCCCACCAGTAGAATAAGACAAGATTCTTATAAGAGATAGGAAAAATGGGAGGGGAGAAATGGCAAAGGGGAAATGTAAAGGGGAAAACATTAGGCCAGAGTTCAGTACTTAATAATTTTTCTTTAAATGTATACATTTCTAGATGAAACCATTACTTCTAGGAGTACTGGGGCTGTCCAGCTGGAGAGAACCAACAAATTAAAAACCATATCAAATCTTAATAAAGTATCTCTTGATAAGGAGAGCCACACTAAAGCACAAGGTTCATCAATGGAACGCTTCACGAATTTGCGTGTCATCCCTGCGCAGGGGCCATGCTAATCTTCTCTGTATCGTTCCAATTTTAGTGTATGTGCTGCCGAAGCGAGCACAAGGTTCATCAATGGGAAAGCATGTACTTCATGATGTCCTTGAGATTTGGGGGACAGGGTAGGGTACAAAAAATATCCCTTCTTTGGTGTCTGCTCTGTTCTGTGACTCCTCAGGGGTCTGATTGGGAAAGAAAGCTTTGATCTTGTCCCTCACTGCCGTCTTATTCTGAAAGAAAAAGGATACCCTAGATTCAAACATAGAATGACATTCATTTAAATTCTATACAGGAGCACTGTATTCTGAGGGAGGAACACTTTATTTTGAAACAGTAAGTTGCCTCCTAAGTGACAGGAGGGTGCTTTTGCCTGCTGGGGTGGGACAGAATGGGGTGGTGGAAGGGACCACTCTTCACCCAGTGGGATAGTTGATACAGCTATTGCTGTGCTAATTTTGACAGGGCAGTGTCCACCTCCTCCTCCTCCTCATCTTCTCTTATGGGTGGTAAGGACATGTCTGAGCTCTGCTCCCATGACTTTCCCATTTCTCTTCTTGTCAAACTGATGCTCCTGAAGCTCCTCCAAGTAGTCCTCATCTTTCTCTTGATCCCAGCTCTTGGCCATCCCGTGGAACATGAGCAGGAAAGTCTTGAAGTCTACATGGTGGGACTCTTGACTCTTGGGGTTCCCAGCACCTTGGCCTTGGTAAGGTTCTGGCTCAGAGCCCTCATCACATCCTATATACTGGCTGTATAGAATCTTGTCATCACTTACTTGGTCAAACAGCTTGAAGGCCTACTTTACCACTTCCAGTTGGTCACTGTTAAACTTGATCACCACTTTGGAGAGATCGATGGCGGACTCCTGGAGTTTTCAGAAGTTGGAATGGTGGCTGTCTCAACCTTGGTCTTGGCTGGAAGGGCCCCTGATGCTAGCTCGACAAGAGGCTTTGAGGTAGAAGGGCCCACTGTTGTCTTCACAGGAACATCCTTCTTGGGAAGCAAGAGGCCCAGTAGCCAAAGGACAGTGTGCCAATTGCTGTACCCAGGACTGAGGAGTGCATTGTTTCACATGGGACTTAAGGCTCAGAAATGCCCTGGCCCTTCTCCAAAGTGATGTCTCTCCAGTGAATAAACATCGCTCAATTATTATTTAAAACTTAAAGCCATTTTATGACTTTAATGGGTAGTTTTTTAAGTATTATGCAAAACAGTCATTTTTCCTTGTGGTTTCTAAGAAGCAGAAATTATGTTACCAGGTGGTGAGTGCCCTAGTTTGCCTTTCTCAGACAGGTAAAAGAATTATACCGGGTGGAAGAGTCTACGGAAAGGGATGGCGCCTGAGTACCAACGTAGTACAGTGTACAGCAATTTTAGTGTTTCTTGGGAGAGCAGACTTTAATGCCTGAAATATTGTGTAGGTGGAAGCTTTTTATTAGAATTCAGGCATGAGAATAAAAAGACAAGGATGCAGAAATGAGGGTAAAATAGTATAGACAGACTTTGAGTCTATCCCACCTGAATTTCAGAACCATCTCAAGAACAGGTTTGAGGCCTTGAACACGAATGAAAGAAGACCAGATGAATTGTGGGAAGATATCAAGGGTATCATCCAAGAAGAGTGCA